>NC_063341.1:35800452-35895160 GCF_021869965.1 Rhincodon typus | reverse complement strand
GGTGGGGAGGGAAAGATGTCTTTGGTGGTGGGGTCGGATTGCAGATGGCGGAAGTGTCGGAGGATGATGCGTTGGATCCGGAGGTTGGTGGGGTGGTACGTGAGGACGAGGGGGATTCTTTTTTGGTTCTTATTGCGTGGACGGGGTGTGAGGGATGAGGTGCGGTAGATGCGGGAGACACGGTTGAGGGCGTTCTCGACCACCGAGGGGGGGGAAGTTACGGTCCTTGAAAAACGAGGACAACTGAGATGTACGGGAGTGGAATGCCTCATCCTGGGAGCAGATGCGGCGGAGGTGAAGGAATTGGGAATAGGGGATAGCATTTTTTGCAGGAAGGTGGGTGGGAGGAGGAATATTCTAGGTAGCTGTGGGAGTCGGTGGGCTTGAAATGAATATCAGTTTCTAGGTGGTTGCCCGATATGGAGACAGAGAGGTCCAGGAAGGGGAAAGAGGTGTTAGAGATGGTCCAGGTAAACTTAAGGTTGGGGTGGAAGGTGTTAGTGAAGTGGATGAACTGTTCGAGCTCCTCGTGGGAGCACGAGGTGGCGCCGATACAGTCATCAATGTAACGGAGGAAGAGGTGGTGTTTAGGGCCGGTGTAGGTATGGAAGAGGGATTGTTCCACGTATGCATTAGTTTCTCTTTGACTGGAGGGAGAGATGCCAAAAAGGGAGTGTTTGTGGTTGGATTCTGAAAAAGGAAATTTGTAGTTGGGTTGGAGACAAGATTGTTGGAAGGAGGGAGAGACCAGGAGTAGGATATCAGATGTAGAGAGTGAGGGAATGGCATCACAGATAGGGAATGGGATGAGGAAGAGTATATTGAAGGTATTCCTACAGTTTAGCACTAGTTTGTTGTCTATATGTTTCTGCTATACCATTTTCAAAAATTAATCCACTTTTGTATCCTCCATCATATTACATCATTCAGTGCTGGATATTGTACTTCCTAAATGAATGGGTTACAATTCAAATTTCCTGGGAAAACTCTATGGATTGTTCCAAATATGGAGCAACACTTGCACTGCAAGAAGCATTCAGCACAGTGCCAGTGGTGGGTGCAGCCTATCTGCTTATAGGGTTGGTCATCTTTTCTTCTTGCCAGTCCCTCAGGGTTGAGGATGATTTGCTTCCTCTCTGATTGTGGTGGTGTTTGGAATTCTGTGTCGGATGAATAGTTTGATCCTGGAGCCGCAGACTCAACTGCAGGGAGGGGAGGTGGTATTTGCTGAGGTGGGTGAGTGGGACCATCTGCTGTTTGCACTTGGCCTGCAACATGCTCCACTTAGTGACACTCAACGTTGTCGGCACATTCTTGGTTGCTTCTTCACTAGTTCGTACTTTCTAGGGCAAGTGATTCCCAGGTACAAGTGGAAATGTTGCCTCTGTTTAGGGAGGCTCTCGGGGTGTGCTTGAAGCATTTACACTGCCTTCCTAATGAACACCTACAATTGTGGAACTCAGAGCAGAGTACCTGTTTAGGGAGTCTTGTGTTGGGCATGTGGATTATATGGCTAGCCCATCGCAACTGGTTGTGTGTGACCAGTGCCTTGATACTAGCAGTATTGGGCTGGGAGAAGGTACTCACATTGGTGTGCCAATGGATTTGCAGGCGTTTGCAAAGGCAGTGGTAGTGATATCTCACCAGGGATTTGAGGTGTGCTGTACATGGTCTGTATAGTTTCTGGTGCATATAAGGCTGGTATGGTCTCATTTATGCCTGTTTTGCAAATTTGTGGCATGTATCATTACTTATACAGACGTTGAATAAATATTTGGAAGGGAACAGTGTAAGTGAATATAGAAATGTACACGAAAGTGGAATTGGAATGAATAAATTATTCCACTTGAACTAGACCTTGATTGCAGTGGAGTGAATGAGTTTTGTGGCACTTCATTGTTTTGAAATCATAGAACCTGAATATCTTTCAGTGCAGTGGTCAGATGGATTATTTTCAGCAGGAAATACAGCTGCATGGAAAATAGATGCTACAAAATAATTTTGGGGTGTGAATCATTCATTTCTGTGTAAAAGTGCTTATTTTTAAAGTGCCATATTGTTTATTTTAAAGGATTGTGATCTCTTGCTGTTTTTAATCACATTTTACATCTAACATCTCTGGAATGATTACTCTGGCCCAACAGCAGAAGTGAAGTGGACAGCTATTACTGGTCAATGTGATGGAAGATTGTAGAAATTATTAAAAGTTATTGTCCTAATTTTAATGTAACTACATACACAGAAAAATTCAACTCTGAGCCATGTTAAATGTAAATGTTTTGTTTTAAATCCTTGACTTCTGCTGAATTAGTTCATCTTGACTGATACGATGTTACAGAACTACAATTGATCTCTGGGTGTGCAGCCTAGGGCAGGGAAAATCCACTTCTGATCGTCATTGTCTCTTTCACGCGAGAAAAAATGTCTGATTAGACTGGTTAGGATTAGCTTATCATTCACTATGGTCAAATAGTTTTGTAAACTTTGGCTAACTTCACAAAGAAAAAGAGGTGTTGATGGCTGAAGAGGCCTAAAACAGAATCCTTTTCTTGATTTGACTTATTGTTGTCACATGGACCGAGATATGGTGAAAAGTTTTTTGTTTTGTATGTTCTATGGGCAGATTGTACTGTACAAGTGTATCACGTAACAGTACAGAGTGCAGAATACAGTATTACAGCTGCAGAGACAGAGAGAGAGATCAACATTAACATTTGAGAGGTTGGTTCAAAAGTCTGATAATAGCAGGGAAGAAGCTGTTCTTGAATCTCTTCGTCCGTCCGTTCAAACTTTTATATCTTCTGCCCATTGAAAGAGGGTGGAAGAGAGTATGACTTTGGTGGAAGGGGTCAATGGATGGAAGGCTGGTTTGCGTGATGGACTGGGCTGTGTTCACGAATCTCTAGTTTCTTGTGGTCTTGGAAAAAGCAGTTGCCAACCATGCTGTGATGCATTCAGATAGGATGCTTTCTATGTTGTATGTATAAAAATTTGTACGAGTCTTTGTAGACGTGCAGATGAAGCAGAGATGTTGATGTGCTTTCTTGACTGTTTCATCGACATGGGTGGACGAGGACAGATTGTTGGTGATCATCACTCCCAGGAACTTGACGATTTCGACTGTCACCACCTCAGCACCATTGCAGAGAGGGGTATCACCAGCTCCGTTGTTTTGCTGATGTTGATGGAGAGATTGTTATCTTTACTTCATGCCGCCAAGCACTCAATCTCTTTCCTGTACTTTGTGTCGTAGGTTGGATCTCAAACAATGGTGATGTCATCAGCAAACTTGTAAAAGGAGTTAAGACAGAATTTGGCCACAGTCGTAAAAGTGTAAAGAGAACAGTAGGGGGCTGAGTACGCAGCCTTGCATAGCATCGGTATTGAGGATTATTGTGGAGAAGGTGTCACCTATTCTTATTGTCTGTGGTCTAAGGGTCAGGAAGTCAAGGATCCAGCTACAGAGTGGGGTGCCGAGACCTAGGGCTCACTACCTTCAAACAAAACTTCAAAAATATGTGTAGTCTTTACTCCTGTTTGGTTCATGTAATTGTATCAAAAATTCAGATCATTTTAGGTCAGTACATTCAAACCTTCTGTGTGGTCAACAGGAGCATTTCAAATTTCTGAATTTATTGCCTTTTGGTACTATTGTTTTTCTTTGAATTGAACAATTCACATTTTTGCCTTTTGGAGTTTTCATTGTATTTTCATGCTGTGATACAATTGACAGTTTAAAAAGATGGCAAAAATGAAGGAGCTTTACATGATTTGATGTTGAACTTTGACATGGAAAGATGGTAATTTCTTCTTTGGGCATTTTTCCATAGATTTTATTTTCTCTAATCTTGAAGATCATAGAATCATAGAATCTCTACAATGTGGAAACAGGCCCCTTGGCCCAACAAGTCCACACTGACCCTCAGAGCACCCCACCCAGACCCACTACCCTTTCCCTGTAACCCATCTCCACATTCCTGAACACTATGGGCAATTTAGCATGGCCAATCCACTTAGCCTGCACATCTTTGGACTGTGGGAGGAAACCCACGCAGACACGGGGAGAATGTGCAAACTCCACACAGACAAGCACCCGTAGGTGGAATTGAACCTAGATCCCTGGCACTGTGAGGCAGCAGTGCTAACCTCTGTGCCACCATTAGATGTTAACTTATACTCTGGTATCATTCTAAGCACACCTTTAGTATTACTTTTTTTTTTTTACATGCAAGTCAAGAGAGTGTTCAGTAATCTGCTACCAATGTTCAACTGTAAAACTTGTGGTTGACTTTCCTCTGTTAGCCAGAATAGTGTAGATCCTCGGGTGGCATTTAATTGAAACTCCACAAACCAGGGCTTGGGCTATACCAACTTAGTTGCTTTTGGACATGCTGTTCTGTGGCGTTGATGTCTGACCTTGTTGAAATAGTTTTGCTTTAAATAAACAAGTAACATTTTAAGGTTGGAAAGCTCAGAATTCCAGCTACAATAGGTAACCGCTGTTCTACTCTTTTTTTTCTTTTTGGCAGGAAGAAAATATTGATTTCAAAGCACTTCGGGCAAAATTTCAAAAGTCTGATATAATAAAGATCAAGCCCAGTGGTAAACCACCTTTACAAGCTTCTGAAGCACCTGGAGTGGCTCGTACCAAAACCAATGTAACCAACATTAACATTTTTGAGACAGTTCCTCTTCACAATGCTGCTGTTCAACAAACTAATGCACAATCTCTACATCCTCCTGTTCCGCTGATAAAGCCAGCAGTAGTTCCAAAGCCTGTACTTCTGAAATTACCTGACTGGACAACACCCAATGATCCAGATGAAAGTGGAAGAAAACCTGAAGATCTTACTAGCTATGAAGGTGCGTCATTGAGGATTAGTTCCAACAATCTTCAAAAACTTGAAAATAAGACCTCAGAATCCAGACCGTCAAAAGATAATGTCATAAGTGACCAACTGAATGCAATCTCATTTAAAGAAAAATTAAATATTTGGGAGAATACTTTACATTGCAATAGTGCACCAGCTGAAAAGATAAAATGTGGTACACTTCCTCCTTCACTGTCAAATTCAAGAGCAAATTCTTATTTTCCTCCTAAGACAACATGTCATGCTGATCCACATTTCAGGACAACTTCTCCTTCACAATATAGGAAGGAAAATCTAAGTATGGAGCCAGAGATACAGATATCTGGTGCAAGGAAAGAAATTGTCCAGTCTATGCTCATCCAAAGTAGTGACATTTCTCAATCAGTTGATAACTGTGGAATTATTGTTCCACCTCTTCCACCAAAAACATATCTTTCTTGCCCAAAAGTTGATCAGAAAGGGTTAAAACTAGATGTCAACCACAGTGCAGAGTCAGAGACTTCTCCAGGGTTGCCATTAGAAAACACTCGAGAACCAAAGCTGCCAATGGATCAAGGAGTAGGAAACACTCATGAAAAAGGCTACCAACATACATTCCTGCGATGTAGAGAGTTGCCATCTGTTGAAGTATTGGGACCTCCTCCAGTGAAACCACCCAGACTATTCAATGTAGACCTTGGCGTGCTACAGAGGATCAAAATGGCCAGTTATAGTCCAATTGAATGTAAGACCTATCTACCTCTGTCAAACTTTAGAATGTTGGATTTTCACAGAAACTAGAAAATTTTTAAATATATTATTAAGTTTCAACAACTATCCATAGTAATATTCAATTTTTACATGGATACATGTTGCTGAAAACTTGTTAGAAGAACCTATTTACTAGACAGTGTGCTGAATTGGCCTTCTGCAATGTTTGCCACACTGTAAGATGTATACAGTTGCTACTTTATGCAGCTACACGATCAAGATACTGGGTTCCCAATGATCACACTAACTTTTTGAAAATATTTTTCAACTGTAATTTTTATTTAACTGAGTTTTCTGATGTGTTGGAATAAGGGTCATGTATTTATTTTTTAAAAAACAAGTTACCCAATCTATGTTATGAATACTCCACAGTCTTAGTTGTGTGATGTCTTAAATGCCTCCGAAGGATTTTGTGTATATTTCTGCTACTCCCAGAATCCTGAGCTCGATCTTGACATTCTGCTGAAAGCTGTGACTGAGTTGATTTTGGATTGTACAGATTAAGCGTGGGCATTCAGTTCTAGATTGACGAAATTTTCTGATGGATAGCATTTTTTCATTTTACAATGTAACAAAAATATTCAAAGTTTTCTTGAATTAAAATGCATTCATTTTATTCAAAAAGCTTGCTGAGAGTTAGAGAGGGGCAAACATTTACAAACGTTTGATCGCACAGCCATTCTGGTTGTGTTCTAAACTTGAAAGTTTGAAGGGAGAAAAATATGTTATGTTAACATCATTTTTACTTTGAGAGCACCATTATGAAGCTAACCACTAATCTACTTGTGATTGTTTTTAATTATTTCTGGTTGGTTTTAGATTGTACTGGCAACACTTGATACAAGATGAAGGGAAGATACCTATCTTTATTCATTTCTAGAACAAAAACAAAGTTGCTAGAAAAGCTCAGCAGGTCTGGCGCATCTGTGAAGGAAAAAACAGAGTTAATGTTTCGGGTCTGGTGACCCTTCACAGATGCTGCCAGACCTGCTGAGCTTTTCCAGCAACTTTGTTTTTGCTCCTGATTTACAGCATCCGCAGTTCTTTCGGTTTTTATTCATTTCTAGTTCATTTTAAAAATATGTTTGATTTGCATTGTGAAAGCAAAGTCTTTTTTGCTCCCTTCTTACCCAGATCTTTTAATGGAGAGTGGAAGTTTGGTTAAGGATGTCAGAGAATATGTGGTTTAAACATGTATTTCAAAAGGAACAGGGTAAAAGTGGAAGAGAGCATGGAAAGGCTGTAAGTGGAAACAGCATCTGTAGGTGGTTTTGTCCAGTGAGGTTCATAGTGGTCAGTCTGCCCATATGAATGTCTGCTTTTCATTTCATTAATTATGCAACCGGGCACTTTGATGCTCTTCTCGTGCAATGGGGCAACAGGAGAGGTGCAATTGCTGAACACTGCAGGGAACATTCAGTGCCACAGTGTGTAAAGGCCAGCTACACACCATGTCAAACCAGTAACTACCTGTTACGCTGAGATGTTACACCAGAATTACCAAAAACTAGACACAGAAAGGAAAGTTTCACAGATGGGCACCTTATGTTGGTGGAAAGGAAGTCCATCCTTTTATCCAGCTGACTGCCTCAGGGGGATACACCATGCCATCAGGCAACCAGCCCAGACCCAGATAGTGATCCAGGGTAAAAGCAATGCCCAGCATTGCAAGAAAAAGGTCAATGATCTTCTGTGCTCCACAAAGGTAAATTTTGGTCTCTTTTATATCTGCTATCTCAAACTCACAGGACCCCAGTTGCTCCATCTCAAGCACTGCACATACAACTTCAAATATTGTATGCAGCATGTCCACTCAACAACTATGGCCAACCTCGTTCTCCCAAACTATTAAGGTTTTCCATCTTTTTTCCCTCCTACTCACCCATTCGGGGCACCTCACCACCTCTCCTGCCACCGCACCCCCCCCCCGCCCCCCCCCCCCCCAAAATCACCACCACTAGCTGCTCGTCTATCCACTTCCATCATACTCGGACATATCACTGAGTGATATCATATAGTTATATCACTGCAGGAGATATTAGCTCAGAGCTGGGCCAAGGCTACAGGGAGTGGGTGAATGTCAGGTGCCTTGCTGTTTTTAGGGAGAGAACTTTAGAATTGGTTGGAGAAGAGAATGACCATCTATGTGAGAATGGGGAAATCTAAATGACCAACCAACCCAGTAAGCTTTGTTATTCTTTCCTGTGCTGCTCTCCTGTTACCTTGCAGTGCTAACTCAATCTGTACAAGATTTTATCTTTCTTGCATATCTAATTCCCTCCTCTCTTCACTCTTATACAGGCATCTGTCGCACCCAGCAAACCTCTGCTGGGAAGGGACCAGTGCCAGAGATCCTCCTCTCCATTTCCACTTCTGAGGAGGAGTCCACTGAAAGCACAGAGACTTTCATCTCTGTGGGTGCTCTGTCTAGACTAAACTTGGGAGCACGATCTCGTGAGCACGTCACTAATACATTCCCATGCACAGATTGGCAACTACCCTGGAGACCTAGGTCCAGCACTGAGTCAATTGTTCAGGATCGTCCTTCATGATCCCTTTTGTGTTATGGGTTACTGTCTTTGTATCCAGTGTTCCTTCAAAGATGTGTGGTCATGCAGTCACTCTAAGGTTCCTCAGAGGTCCGCTCCCCAAAAACAAAAATAAATACAGGAAGTATTGCCTATTTCTCCTGACCTTTTCAACTTCTTTGTTACTCCCTCATCCAACTGCATGGTTTTTGTTGAGCCCCTTATATGACTATTAATGTCCCCATTTTGCATAAAAGCTCACGGCTTTTGTGCAATCCAATGCTGTTCATGGCCTTACACTCGCCCCAGGAAGGGACCATGACCTTTTGAGAACTTTTCCTCTCAGATCTTACTCTCCTGTTCTTTTCCGTGGATTTCCCCCATCACTACTCATTCCCTCAGTGATCCAGTGCTTTGAATTCCAGATTGAGTTGCCCACTTACCCCAGGATTTCATGCAAAGTCCTCTGATAAACCCCCTGACTGTTACTTCTAAAACTATGGGTGCTCCATACTGACTTGGTAGGACAGAAGTGACTAAGCACAGCCTATCCTTCAAACTAACATCTCCCCAGCACCCCAATTAACCTGTGATCCCCAAACTAAATGCGCTGCCCCTTAGAACTGACCATGGCCCAATCTCCAGACTGCAAGGACACACATCTGCAGATTCTATTAGAACTAAGTGCCTGACTGACTGTGACCAATGTCTTCCACTGTAATCGGACCAGTTCCTTGACTGTATGGCTGCACAGCCTGACTAACCGTAGACCCCCTTAACACCACAATGTGCTGCTCCCCTTTTACCTCCATACGTTGCAGTTAATATGAAGTACATGACTGTGTTTGCCATGTAAGCTGTTGGCACCTACTTCAGGGGTAATGCTGACATAACCTGATTCTATGATGCGACCACCCCATTCACTGTCAGTGCTCCTAGCCATTACAAGCTGCCTGCCTCTTTTGCATTAAGAAAACAATGTGAGACATGAGCTGGCAGCTTGGAAATTTGTACTCAAATCCTCAGCTCTAAAAAGCAACGCGAGCCACACGGAGGCTAGTAATCTGGAAGTCAGTGAGCATAGAAACCAATGTAAAGTAGATAGAGGCTGGCACCCTCTCAACTAAATGAAAAGTGAGTTGACGTTATGAAAACAAGCTGGGAGCCACAAGAGGCATCTTGTGAAGATGCACGTGATGCATATATGCCCATGCATGCAAAGCAGGCTGGCAGAAGCAAATATATTCTATGTTTCCCTGAACTCAAGTCAAGTGAGGGACTGAAAGTGCCTTGTGAATTGTTTGAAGAACCGGCATGCAGATGTGGTGAGCTGTGATTTGCTGATGCTGTCTTAGCTGGATGGGGTGTTGAGGAGGATGGTGACTGGAATGCACGGGCACATTGTGCTGAAGACACGTATGGATGATGGCCAGCTGTAGCTGCCAGGTACCTGCTCTGACTTGCACGTCAGGAATTTGTACTGTCTGATCTCTCAGGAAAGGAGAAGAGAATTAGAAATGATGTGTAAGTAAGGTGAGCTGGGCAATTTAATGAGATGCAAATGCATGGAAGCAGTGAGATTCTGAAGTTTCCATTTAAATTCGCAAAACCTTTTCTCAACAGCGAGATTCTGATTATTTTCATTTTTGTTATATTTTCCCAACCTTCTCACCATTGCTTACAACACATGAAGAAATAGAAAAATCCACTAGTTAGTTTTTCTTCCTGTTTTAATTGTATTGTTAAATGTTGCTCATTAGTATGATCTTCCAGACATAAAGAAGGGTGGAGGTGAAGAACTAAAATATTGACTTCTATTTCTGCACACCTGCTGTCTGACCTGCTGAGTGTTTCCGCCTTTTTTGTTCTCATTTTGCTTTTACATTTGTATTAATCCAGTTCAAAAGTGAAATGTTGTTTGATCTAAAATCTATTCTGATAGATGACACCAAGTTCTACTCTACCACTACTTCACTTGACCCCTCCAATGTTTCTATGTTATCAGGCTGCTTTTCCAACCTACCAGAAATTTCCTCCACTTGAATTTTGGGAACCAAAGTTGTTGTCTTTGGTCCCCACTGTTATATTCTTCTGCTACATGTAAACATACTAATCACATGTAGGGATTGGTGAAACAATTTTGTGAGTCCATTATTTGACAGTTATAAGCCAATTGTAAGATTATAAGCAGTTAGATTATTGAGAGGCTAATTCATGTACATTTGATCTCTATCAATGCTACTTCAGACTGCTTCCAAGTCATGGGACTAGTGTGTCACAGTTCTGAGGAAGGCCACTGGACCCAAAACATTGACCTTCATTTCTGTTCGCAGATGCTGCTTGACCTCTGAGCTTTCTGGGCAACCTCTGTTTTCATTTCTGATTTAATGCATCCGCAGTTGTTTCAGTTTTTATTGACTAATATATCATATCCTGTTGATGTAGATAATTGACAGCAGTTTAAAGCATGTTTCCCTAAAGGTGTGCATAAATTACCAGAAACTAAACAAGACTAACTCTATAAAAATTGTGGCTACAAGAGCAGATTTGAGTCTAGAACTCTTGTGTGGTGTAATTCAGACTCCCCAAAGCCTGGTGAGGCATAACTGAGGAATGTGATGAAATACTCCCCAGTTGCCTGGCCGTATGCAGCTCCAACAACATTTAAGAAGTTTGATATTATCTAGAACAAAGTAGCCTGCTAGATTGTTTGTGGATATGGTGTCAGTCAGTTCCTCCATGACTGACACTTTATAGCAGCAGTGTGTACCATATACAAGATACACTGTAGAAGTTCACCAGAGCTCCTTAGGCAGAATCTTCCAAATCATGACCACGACCATCTCGAAGGACAGGGCAGCAGCTATGTGGGAACACCACCGCCTGTGAGTTTCTTCCAAGCCACCAACCATCCTGACTTAGAAATATATCACTGTTCGTTCATTCTCACTGAGTCACAATCCTGGAACTCCCTCCCTAACTGCATTGTGGATTTACCTACAGCAGTGGTTCAAGAAGGTGCTAGGGAAATACATTCTGGCCCAGCCAGTGACACCTACATCTGAGGAGTGACTAAAAGGTATATTATCACAACGCTTAACAAACTCTATTCTCTAACCACTGATTCCACAATACTCCCTGGCAACTGTTTGAGACTGAACCAGAAGGTTCTCAATCTTGATGTCGTATTTGATAATGAGATGAGCTTCCAATAGCATTTCTATAATGGCATCATTATAACCTCTGAGTCAAGCCTGACTCCACCACTGGTTCAGCTTATTTGCTGTTGAAGTCCTCCTCCATGCCTTTGTCACTCCTCAATTGGCTAATGTAACAATTTCTGGACACCCTCCCAAACACCATAGATATGAGGTCATCCAGAACTGCTACTTGTGAACAATCTTGCATCCACAGCCTCTGTGTTTTTCTGATCTACATTGGCTCTTGGTTAAAGAAGTTGTGCCTTTTTACAGTTCTTCTCCTCATTCATAAACTTGTTGACGGCCTCAACACCACCTTATTTTTGTAATTAGCTCCACTACACCATAATTCTGGCATCTCCAGTTTCAATCGCTACACCATTTGTGGTCTTGCCTTCAGTTGCCAGGGTTCTAACCTTTGTAATTCCCTCCTATCTCTCCTTAAAGTACTCTGAACAAGCTTTTGGTCATTTAACCTAACACTTCTTTTGTACTTTGGTGTCACTTTTTGCCTAATGGCATTCCTGCAAAGTACATAACCATGTTTAATTATTTTAAAGATACTGTATAAGGACAAGTTGTTCTTGTAAAATGGTGATCACAAATGCTGATCACAGTTGGCAGAACCTGATCAAACCACATAGATATGTAAATTACATTTTCAGGCAGTTTAATAAGAGATAAATAATGCTTCCTTAGTTTTGTTATTTTTGATAGTATATTCCAAAAACTTGTTGATCAACATTCTTCTGTCGTGTTTTGTTACTTTAAGGAAGCATGTTAACAAGCCAACTAGAAACCAGAGCTTACTACTCATGTCACATTTCTTTTGACAGTATCTAAGAAAAATGGCATCTCTTCGTCATCGATATCATACACAGATGAATGTACAGTTTTAAGCACTGCAAGGTAAAGTGGATAAAGACAATAGCTAATGATTATTCAAACTCATTAAGCGTTGTGGATGGAGAAGGTAGGGTAAATATTCCAAAATATTGAACAATTCGTTTGAGACATCTGAGCCAACAAGACTACCTGAGATTCTTTTCAGAATAAGATAGCAGTTAAAAGATATTTTGTTAAATCTGATTTCACCACACAGATCGAAAAGATACACTTTTTACTATTTTTTGCCTTTGGTTGACCCCATATACGTCATTCTGTGTAAATACAGAGCAGTTGTGCTACAACTTTCCATTCTGCATCGTTCATATGGTTCAATAATGATCATTCCTGTCATCCCTAGTTTTTGTATCCAGAGGCATAGTGTTAAGCCATGTAGATCAAAAAGGTTATCACAGTCTGCAGATGTTAACTGATCTGAACTGGGGTAGATGGGTAGAGGAATTGTAATTGGTTTTAAGGACTGGAAAAAGAAAAAAAGTAGGGATCCTGCTCTGATTATAATCTAGCAATCTTGCTATAAATGATATAGAAGTGGATCACAAATGAGAACTCGGATATGAAATTACTCTCGTATTGGGTTTAAGGTATCCTACTTTTTCTTTCTATGTACAAAACCTTATCCAGTGTTAGAGAAGTAGGTATGGGTGAAAGAAAAAGGTTAAAATTGTATTCTATGAACAATTTAAATATTTCAATTAAAGGAACAGTAATTCAGAGATCCAAAATATTTAGAAAAATTTAAGACTGATTCAATTCCATTTTTTGTTTTCCTATTTCCATGTGTTGTTAGTTTCCAGAAATAAAATATACGTGATAACACTGAACGATTTAAGAGTATATTTGGCTTGTTTACTTCTCTCAAAATATTGCTTATGACATTCCTTAGGTGATAGGATGTTGTGCATGTATCTTGTAGATTTGACACCCATCATTCTGACAATACCCTGTATGTTACTTCAGATCTTGTGGGAGTTGTGCTTGGTGTCGCTAATGTTGCATCTGGTGACATTGCTGATGTAGCTCTGGTTGTTAAGGATGCTGTTGTTGTTGTCTTACTAGTATTCTTGCTGATCTCTTCAACTTTTTCAGCTCTAGTGCATGTTGAATATGGTGGCTGTTCCTTCTCTTTTGCTTACCAGTTTAGATCTCAATAATGTATAACTTCAGAGTCTAAGATACTGACAACTTTTGCTGGGTCCCAGTTTTTCACAGTTTGATCCTGTGCATGTACAATTTGTCCTTTTAAGTGATTTGATCAGGCATTTAACCTGCTTATTGAAGTGTTGTCCTCCTCCTACCTGTGTATCAGTGAGTTGTTGCCTTCCTTCCTGGTCATTTGGAGGCAGCATCTTGCTTAGCAGTATTACATTATCTTCCATTCAATAGATTTCATGTCAGCCTTATCTGGTGCAATTAAGAGTGACAATAAGGCAAAGTTTGGATCTTCCATAATTGCAGCATTAGATTCTCTTGACCATCTGAGCACGTTTTTCTATAAATCTGAGTTCCTTTGGGTAATGTGTTGATGAATTGATGATGTTGAAGCCATAATGTTCAGCAAATTTCTTCAGCATTCTGGAGGTGACTAGTATTCCATTATTTCATGTAATTCTCAGGAATCCCTTGCTTGGTAAACAGAACTCATAAGCTTCTGTTAACTTGTGAGGATGTGGGTGTCATTGGCTGGCCAGCATATATCGGGAGGGAATTCCAGGATTTTGACCCAGTGACAATGAAGGAACAGTGATATATTTCCAAGTCAGGATGGTGAGTGGCTTGGAGGGGAGCTTGCAGGTGGCGGTGGTCCCATGTGAGATCTCAGCTGAGATAATCATTGAAGCTGCCAAACCTTTCGCTGTCTGAATAACACAGAACCTTTTAGTTGTAATCTGAAACTTTGATATGTCATTCTTGATTGTGAATAACTCTGCTCCCACATTATACCATAGTCTGGGTGGTACAGGGTGATCTTCACTGAAGGCCAGAGTTTCGTTCCTGGAAATGACTTGTTTAAACGAGAAGACTTTGAAGCATTTCTTCCAATAGTTACCAATGTTAAGATTGGAATTAATGGCTGTAGCATCTTCCTTAACTAACACAAAAAAAAATTACAGCTGTACCCTCTAAATTGAAATTTGGTACTTATATGCTGAATTCCTTCATTGGTTATTGAAATAACCATTAAAACAAAAACAAAATGTAAAAGTATTTTAGAAACGGTAGTATTCAATTACAGCATCTGCTGTAGAATGGAGCTGGGAGATTGCTGCCTGGGGCCTCCGCATGAGGGAACCTTTGCTTAATAGGCTCAGGGCCACCTGCTGAGACCATTGCTTATTCCTATCTGGATCATAGCTGCCTGGTGCCATCTTTTTAAGGGTCAGTACCATTCCCTCTTTCTGGCTACCTCCATCTCCAGGATCCACTCAGGCCATTGTTTGGTGGGACTAAGCTTCCTGGCTGCCTGCTGGACTTTGGCCTTCCTCCCTCTCCTCCTCACTGACAGTGTGTCAACCAGGAGCATCTCCTGCTGCCTCTGTCTGGGTGGTGCTGGCCAATGCTGCACAGTTCCTACATTAAAATGTGGCTTTCAACTGGTGGGGAGGCATGGGGAGCTACAGGTTGTTGTCTGTACTGGGGTCATGGATTCTGTGGTCCACAATGAGTTTGGTGGCTCTCCTGCTTTGTTTCACTGGTTATGGTCCACAGTCTGCTCCAATGGCTCATCCATTCTGGCCACTACTTTAGCGGAGGAGGTGTGAGATCTGCTGAGCTTGGCAGTCTCCGGTCAGGTCCTGTGGGCAGTAGTGGCCTGCGTGACCCTTCAGGGATTCTAGCAAGCAGCTCTTGTGAGTTGTCTGGGTCTGATGGGTGGAAGGTGCCTGGTGAAGAGCTTGAGCAGTAGACAGGGAGAGGGTGGCAGTACTCTCAAGTCTGAGAAGGAGTGGTCATACCACAATTGTGCAACTTTGGTCAGGTGAGGTACTAGAGTACTGTAAACAACATTGAACATTATAAGATTAATGAGACCTCTGACTATAATAGCATAATGATATTAAAGTAAATGATGCTGAATTGGATTGCCTTAAATGCCTATTCCCTGTACTCCAGTAGCTGTCATTTCCTCTTCCTGGCACATATTCCAGTAGGTACTATTTTTTTCCATGTCAACCCAGCTGTCCTGTCTTTGAGATTACTTTTCTCCATTCTAAAATACCTTCATTTGTCTTCTGGAAAAGATTTATGTGCATCTTTTTGGTCTGATAATTCTAGGTCCAGTCAGAACATTGTCTTCTCGTGAAACATCGTTTCTGGTTGTTTCCATTTACCATATCTTATCAGCCATCCTTGTATCATTTGCTGAGGCATCAACTCTTCATCTTTACTATTTTAATTTCAGATTTGATTCCATTTTAGTGGTATTTTATGCATTGAGTGTTGGATCTTTATACTAGATGTATTAACCCCTATTTCTCCTTTGGCAGCGACAGAGAGAAGCACCATTTCTCTTCCTGGCTTACAATTTGGAGTGAAATCATAAGCCTGCCACCTTACTGTTGCCCTACACCTAATTTGTTCTTGTAGATTTGCGTATGGATACTGTTCACTGTATTTCACACAACCATACCCACTGCCAAAATCTCTTGCCATGTTGGTATATCTGTTCTCATCCAATATTAAAGTTTAGGATGTGAATACTAGTGTTGTTTTTTTCCCTTCTCCAGGCTTTCTCATTTGCGAAAACATTGACTTTTCTGATTTTGTTGGAAATCTGCTTGTGACTGTGACTACTGCTATTCGACATCATTTCTCACCAGCTCCTTTAGGTTTTGCTGTGGGTTCTGACATGAGATATGAAAGAACTCAAGCACAAATCAAGCCAAGGAAAGCCCTTTTGGTATTTTCCAGACAATTTCTTTGATTCAGCCAGGCAGCAGGTTCTCCAGAATCTGGTAACATGCAATGAAGAAGGAACAATAAATAACCTCATGCTAAACAAGCCTCCGGTGAAAGTGATCACAACATGTTAGAATTTAATTTTAGTTTGAAAGGGAAAAGTGTGGGTGCATGGCTGGTATTACAATAAAGGTAACTGAGGGTATGAAGGTAGCACTGGATGCAGTAAAATAGAAAGGTAGGACAACAGAGTTGCAGTGGTTGAATTTTAAGGAGATATTTAATAACTCTGATCAAAGATTTATCCCAGTGAGAAATAAAGACCCTATGAGAAGGCTAAAAACTGAAGGAACTGCGGATGCTGGAAAACAGAAATTGCTGGAAGAGCTCAGCATCCGTGGAGCGCAGTCAGAGTTAACATTTAGGCTCCAGTGAGCCTTTCTCAAGAGGGGTCTGCGGAAGGGTCACTGGACCCAAAACATTAACTCCGATTTCTCTCCACAAATGCTGACAGACCTGCTAAGGTTTTCCAGCTTTTCTGATCTTGAGTTTGAGAAGGACACATCATCTGTGGATAAACAAGCAAGTTAAGGATAGTATTAAATTTGAAAGAAACGCTACCCATATCCGCAAAGATTAGTGGCAGGTGAGAGGATTGGGCAGACTTTGAAAACCAGCAACAAACAACAAAAGTTGATATCAAGGCAGAAAGATTAGCAAGGCAAATGAAATGTTGTCATTTATCACAAAGGGAATGGAAAGTAAAAGGAGAGAAGCTTTACTGCAGTTGTTCAATTCCTTGGTGCCACCACATCTGGAATACACTTTTAAACACGTTTGATCTCCTGATTTGAAAATAATCTATAATGGCTTTCAAAGTAGTCCAGGGAATTTTCATTCAAATCGTTCTTGGGATAAAAAGCTTATGAAGGAAAGTCAAACAACTTCAGTCCATACACATTGGAATTTAGTAAAATTTGGAATTTAGAAAAATTAGAGGTGAAGCATAAAATCTTGAGGGTCCTGATAATGGTGGATATCCAGATATAAACCAATAATAAAAAGGAGCAGCAGTACCAAGAAATTGAGCAGAAAAGTGTATTGCAAATCAGAAAAACGGAAGGGAAACATCAAGACCACGTTAAGAAATGAGAAAATAAAGAAATAAGAGAAAAAGAACTACACAGGAAATTCTATGTATGTATTCGATGTATTGCTTCCTTCTGTAGAGGAGATGAAAATTAGGGCAGTTAGAGGTCCGTCTTTTAAAGTGGAGATAAACAGAATTATTTTAAAGAGTTGTTGTATGTGGAATTCGCTTCCCCAGAAGCGAGTAGAAGCTGGATCTTTTAAAGTTATTCAAAATAGAGTTAAGTAGATTTTTCATGTATAATTTTCACTGTTTCAATACCAGCTTTGACTGCTTTTATCCCGTTGCTTTCTCTCTCACTCTCTGCCCCCATGCTCTCACACTGTCTCACGTTCTTGTACAATGAGCTATCTCTGAGGTTTAGAGTTATCGTAAGAAACCTGCAATCTGATACCTCACTGGCTTTCTTATGAATTTTCCTTTCAAAAACCCACCCTCATGGCAACACGGTTAAATCAGGCCTCGTATCCAGTTAGAAGTGCTAATTATTTGTCCTACAGAACCCGTTCCCAACTCTATTCTCTCTCGGAATTAATAGACAGTTTAAAGTATAATCATTTGTAAAACCTCAATCAGAGCTCCTCTCTACGAGACTCGGACACTACCAGTCTATCCACAGCAATCGCAGATGCTCTTACCATTTTCTACAGATGTGTCTACCTTGCATCATCTTCCCAGTGAAACAACCCAGGCCCTTCTTTAATAAACAGGTATCCCAATACTGCTGTTGCACAAAATTCAAAACTGGCCACAAAACACTCTCATTCCTCCATTTTAAGATGATTGTAATAACAGTCACAAAACATAGGAATAGTCTAAACCTTGTGTTTGTAACATTAGCGATATCTGTTAATATGTTTGTTTGGGCAGGTGTCTGTTGCAATCAACAGTATTGGCATCTTTCTACGTTTTTATAATATGTATTTGAAACAGACTTCAATTTAGAAGTGTGTGGATATCTCCAGCACCTTGATAACTTTCCTGAAAGGTCGTCCATTTAAATTCCGGGACGAGGAAAGGAAAACAAAGTAAACTATTAGTCACAATAATCAGTGTCACAAATATTTCTCTTACCAAAGTGATCATTATTCATTTATATGTTAGAAGTTATGTGTTGTAGACTATTTGATAGACTGTTCTCATGTATATTACTGTTTAGTGAGGTCATTGAGTATGATAAGATTTTACATTCTAGCAGACCCTTGCTGGAGATACGTTTCATTCGGTATCATTACTAGCCTGTTTGAGATCAGCTGACTTGGCAGAGATCAAGTATTTTTGGATTGTGCATCATCTTCTTGCATCATCCAGTGATGCTAAGTCATGTTTAGAATTTTAATACAGAAATAAGAATGTGTAAGGCTTATTTCTTGAAGAAAGAATTCTTTCCTTTGATACAGCATTTGCATTTTTCCTTCTTTTGTAGCAGTATACATGAAGAAACCAATAATAAAACGGAGCAGCAATATGAAGAAGTTGAGCTGAAAAATGTATTGCAAATCAGAAAAACAAAAGGGAAACATCAAGACCATGTTAAGGAATGTGAAAGTAAAGAAATAAGAGAAAAAGAATTACACAAGAAATTCAATGTATGTACAAAGTATTGTGAAGTTACAGCTGACTAGTTCATGCTTTGTGCAGTCGAAAGCTTTAAACTAATGAAAAGTCAATTCAAAGTTGCAGCTTGGCCTCTAGATTGGTTTCTAGTATACATCATACTGTGTTGCAATAATCAATACAGTAAATTTATCCCAGATGGATTCTTGTTTCACAATCCTAGAGACTTCAGATATTCACCGTCAAACCTGTCCAACCATCCTCTCTTTTCTCCTGTGCCTATGTTAGGAAAATATGAAAAGCTGTGGATTTTGTTTTCATTGAAGTTTTTTTCAGCCTTTCTTGCTATTTTTGTTCAAAACTGATACCTAGCAATACAACTTCTAGAAGTAGAAATATTGGAAATACAAAATAGTTTAATTAAGATGCATCTTTTATTGTTCTTTGTTCTTAGTGTTTTTTCCTTTGTGTGCAACCTCAGTTGAAAGTATTACATTAATAAAGGATCCTCTGAAACATTAACATGTTGGTTCTTTTGAGAGAAAAATTGGATGCCCATTTGAAGCACTGAAAGGTACAAGATTGGGAGACTACAGAACAATTGGAATAATTCTATATTAGTCCAGCATAATGGAACCAATGACCTCAGTGCCCTAAACTTGCATAATTCAATCTGTTTCTTCTTGTGCTGTCTGACCAGCTTTATAATTTCAAGTATTTGTTTGTAATTATGACCACAATGGGTGACATCTCGAGCCTTAAAGGTTCATTCAGTGTTATCTTAGCATTTTTCACTGGAATGTGTTTTGTTTGTAGATTTCTAATTTTAAAGTAGCTAATATTTCATTGGTTGAAAATACTAAATGGATTGGTTATTCTGGTTGGAAGAATATATATCACATAGCAAGACACACAGCAAGAAATCAGTTAATTAGAGAATGCTATTAAGTTTAATTGCACCACAGAAGATTGGTCTGAAATGCCTCAAGCTTTGAGAAATTCTGTTTCTCCTTTCATCACTGTCATTAGTGACAATTTTTGTTTTACTTGTTTGTTTGTGTTTAGCTCACAGGCTTGGAGCTTCCAATATATAAAGTTCAAGTGCAGCAGCACTTGAAGGGAGGAAAGCTGGGCCTCACGGTGAAACAAGGTGAAATAGTGGAAATTATCCGTATGGTTGACTGTCCTACTGGAAAGTGGCTGGCCAGAACTCACAATGGGAATTGTACGTAAATAATTCTCTGTTCTTATTTCTTATTCTTTATCACGATATGTTTAATTTCTGTTAGTTTCATAAACTCTTGCATCCCAGTAACTTGTAATAGTTAGATTTAAAAATCTTTGATCATGATGAAGCATGGGGTTACTGTCTCTATTTCAATACATTGACCGTACTACAGTGAGCACCAGTATCCGGGGAGCTCTCACTCCAGGAAATGCAATATCAGGATGTTTTCAACCTGAGTGAGTGTCAGTGCTCTCAAAATGAGAGAGAAAGAGTTGGGGAAAGGACAAACGGAACAAAAATGTCCCTGAGACAAAAGACTATTATTATTAAGGTGAAGAACTCCCCCTTCAGTTCCAGACTATTTCCTAAAACATAGCCAGTAATACTTGGAAATGAACTTTATACTGGAGTTCCATTTTTGAAGTGTATAAGACAAATCAGACCAGTTTGTTTCACAAATTTAGCAGCTTCATTATAGTGTTCCTTACCCCACTGACATGTGACACGGATCAGGGAATGATTTTGATTCTTTGTTCCTTTGTCACTTAGATCAACTCATTTGCAAACACCTTCCCATCCAATACAGAAAGATTTGCATTTATATAGCACTTCTCATGCCCAACGAATGTCTCAAAGCACTTTACAGTTGATGAAATGCTTTTGAAGTCTAGTCGCTGTTGTGATGTAAATTAACATCTGGGTGGAAGGCCACCATTGGGTTTTCATGTAAAGCCCTCTTAAAAAATGGATTTCATGCTCTCACAACATTTTACTTTACAGATCTGCTTTTAACTAGATTCAGATTTAAAGTAATCCCCAGAAAAGTCCTGAAAAAGTTGCTTTCACCCTTACTAATCTAGTCAATAGGATGTAATGAAGACTTGTTTGTGACAGTTAATGAAATATTTAATCGGTGTTGCTCTGAAAAGTCCATCAAGGAGTCTGATTTTTTTATATTACAGATGGTTACATCCAAATTGATGCTGTGAAAATGGATAATGCCGAAATTAAGGAAATTAGTAAAAGAATTTTGAAGCAAACAGAAACATTTGAGGAAATATATGATGATGTTGGTCTTTCTGAAATGTAAGTACAAGTTTCTTCAGCAAAACATCTACCTACTTTTAGTATAGCAAAATAAGCAATGAATAAATGTATTGTTACTTGGTTTTCCCTGTTTCATAAAGATCTTTCTTAGGTCTCCAAATTGAACAGGCCCATTTTGGTTGATATATCTTGCAGCTCTATCTTTGCTTTATATCCTGTTCCCTCTAACAATTGCCATTCATATGGAATGGAAAATTTCAAAAGGTCAAATGTTACCACCAGAATCAGGTAAGTTAGGGTCTGCTGGAACCTTAAAATACCTCAAACCAAACCCAAATTGGCTTCCAGTCTACACATCTCTAGTATTTAAGGAACGTGGGAGAAGGGGACGACAACTAATCCAGACCTCGGATGCAAGTTGGCTATCTAAATATTTTAATGAGGCTGACAAACCTCTCTTTTGACCTGCTTTGCAGGTTTATTCATGGCTGGTGCATTTCTTCGACCTTGGAAAACCTGCAACTGAAAGGAGGCAAGAACAAGTTTAATGAGTAGGTCCGGTTTGAGGGTGAAGTGAAACAAGAGCGTTTTCCCCCAAACACTACGTTTGGAAACTCCTACACAAAGACTGCCACGGTCTGTCATAAGTTCATAGAGTCATACAGTACAGAAGAGGCCTTTCAGCCCATTGAGTTTGTATTGCCAAAAATATACTGCAGCCTACACCCATACCCATTTTCCCACACTCGGCCCATAGCTTTGAATGTTATGACGCTTCGTGTTCATTCAAGTACTTTTAAAAGTTGAGGTTTTGCATCTCAACTGTCCTCCCCAGGCAGTGCATTCCAGAATTCCATCACCTTCTTGGTGAAAACATTTTTCCTCCCATCCCTTCTTTAAACGTCTTGCATTACATTTTAAAATTATACCCCCTTGTCATTGAACATCAACCCACACCCTGTGACATTCCCAGGAACTGGGAATTGGACATCCTCCCTAGGGATAAGAACTGAGATCCTCTCCTTCACCCGGACCCCACAGAATTATGGATCGTTCCTTTGCACAGCTCCAGGAGCAACTGCAGGCTCCCAAACTGCTACTGCAGCCTCCTTTGCACAATCATGCTGACTTCTGGCAGAGAACCTGTTGAGTGAAAGAATAGCTGCTTTAAATCTAAGACTCGACAGGCTGCAAAGAAACCTGCATAATCGAGATTTCACATCTAAAAGTTTGTGATAGAATCATAGAATCCCTACAGTGTGGAAGCAGGCCATTTGACCCATCAAGTCCACACTGACCCTCCAAACAGCATCCCACCCAGATTCCTACCCTAGTCCTGTAACCCTGTATTTCCCATGGCTAACCGACCTAGCCTGGACACCATGGAAAATTTAGCATGGCCAATCCTTCTAACCTGCAGATCTTTGGGCTGTGGAAGGAAACTGGAGCACCTGGTGGAAAGCCACACAGACACAGGGAGAATGGGCAAATTCCACACAGACAGTCTCATGAGGGTGCAATCGAACCTAGGTCCCTGGCACTGTAAGGCAGCAGTGTTAACCACTGTGCCACCCTAGAGGGGAAAGTAAGCAAAACTAAATGACAGAAGGAATTTAGTGCAAATCAACGAGCTAAAAGACAATGACAAACCAGTTTAAAAAAAAACAAAAAAATGGATTGAGATGGTGTGTAAATAAAGATAGACTTAACAGACCATAAGGCTGCTCTCTCATTAGAGGAAGATGACTGCTGTTGGTTTAACTGGAGAGTTACCATGCCTCAGATGACAAAAGATGTTGAGAAGGAGAATCCTTCATTGTGCAGGAATTGAATCTATGCCGATGGAAACACTCTGTGTTACAAACAAGCTGTCCAGCCAACTAAGCTAACATTATGATGTGAAATGATTGAACTCAGTGAATCTAAAAATCTACAAAGTGGATAGCATGCAATACTTGAGAATTACTTGATTAAATCCCAACGTTTTATTTTAGTTTCTTCCTCCTTTTTTTTTGATTCTTTGCTAGCCATTGACACTATTTCTTCACCTTGTAAACTTGATTATAGTGGAGTTTAGCATTATGGGCCAAATGCCTCCTTATGGATCAAACTTGTGGTACCTGCTCTCTAAGCCTTTCTCAGACTTCTGTGCTGAATTTAAGATCATTTTCAGGAATGTTGTCAGCTGCAAAAATAAATGTTTTGCTGTATTTTAAGTAGCAGTTAACTTGTCAAAATCATGAGTACAGTTAATTTTCTGTTATAAAACAAAAGCTCATTTTATTCATTTGCATTAAACTGTAAGATGCAAGGTATAGAAAATAGTTTGGAAGTTGCATATTTCGTTAATAGGGACAATTCTTCCACAGACCACCTGAACTATGTTTCACATCACCACTTCAAAGTGTTGGTAAGTGTTTTCTTAGAATGTTGTTCTACTTAACTCATTAATTGATTATATAGGTTAAATGTTACTAAATTTCTTTAACACATTGCCTATAATTGGTTAATATGTTTCAACTTGTTAGGTTACACAGAAATATTGTTACAAACCTGTAATTTCATAATTTAATGTGTTTTAGGAATACAAATTTTAGTTTGTCTTTTGAAATTTTGAAATGTAAGGTAAATGTAAACGTTAGGTTTGAAAAACTGGTAATGTTTGGGAATTGGAGATGATTAGTTTAACTCACTATCTGGGACCTCTTAGGAATGCCATGTTTGTTAGATTTTGGATTTGGGACCGCTGTAACCTAATACAGGTAATGATTCATAAGGAATCTCCAGAGATTATTAATTTAGTCAAGAAGCAACAATTTAGATATGATACAGAGACCAAGAACTTGTCGTAATGGATTAGAAGCAGAAGGAAGGCTTCTGACTGTCCTAACATTAGTTTGTGACATACTAGGTCTATATCTCTAATAGTGAGCACTTCTTTGCCTGGTTTCATTCTCCCCTTTGGCTCCCTTTTTATTTGCTTTCCTTGGATCAAGTTGTTGGATTTCTCTCTTTATTTTCCCTGATTCCTGATTGAAACTAGCCTGTTATCTTCTGTGGACTTTGGGCTGTCTTTGGCTGGTTATGGTAATACAATTACAACAACAGATTATGCATGCACTCAAACAATTCTGCAGCTTGTCCTTCACCTGTACTGATTTTTTTTTGGATAAATTTGAGTATTTTCCTCTTAGCGTTCAATTGTTCTGATTCAACATTTCTTTTCCTTTAATTTTGCCTTTGTCTCACCTCCTAATTTTAATTGTCTTAATCACTTAAATTATGTTTTCTTGCTCTTCAGGTCACAATCTACATTTTGTCAAGTAGATACTTTCAACGGCTATGTTCTTCTTTCACCATTTTTACCATGTATTCCTCATGCCAGTTACTTCAGATGTAACAAATCATCTCTGCGTGCTTAGACCGACATCCTAAGGTCGTGCCGCACGTTCTTGACTTTAAAGTAAACTCATTGAAAGATCAAAAGTGAGTGGGAGAAGGAGGACATACATATCATCCCAGCTTGGTCCCAGTGTTTTGGGTGGTGGCTGAAGCACTGAACTGTCTTAAAATCTTCATAGGCAAGGATTCATATATTTCCGAGAGAAAGTTGTCACATGTACCTTCCTTTCACTTTGAATATTGCACTTAACGGCACCTAAGGTGAATCATTCCTATTTGGTATTGTGCTATTTTTCTTGTTACTTTCCATTGTTCTAATTGGGACATTCCACTAATTACCATTCTATCTCATTCAGAAACTTTCCAATAAAAAGATGTTTTTAATACGTTTAAACAGAAATCAAACATTACCATGTGGTTTCAAACATTATCAAATTTTGTTTATTTGGTCTGTCTTTTTTGTTTAAAAGAAGTAATTTTCTATAAACCATCTTGCTAGGTTATGCTCAACTTTTCCTTTAAAATTATTGCAAATTCAAATACAGGAACAACACTCCTGAGGTTTTTTTTTAATGTACAGCCTAAAAGATGTCGTTGAATTGGCAGGTTTTGTTGATGGTCAGCTTATTTCCTTCCACATGATCTTTGCCACTTTTTAAAAAACATATTAAAAGTACATAGGCTGTTTCATTGACTTACTTTAATTTTAAGTTTTAAGTTTGTTTGCTCCCTTTAAACTTCGTGTAATTTTTCCTTCGAGGTACTTGAAATTGAAGCCTGTAAGAAGTAACTTTATCAATCCCAATATCCGAAATGATTATATGCAGACTTTGCAGTTTTAAATGGTGCTTTTATTTCTGAAATGCGAGTGATTTGCATTCAGTTTAAAGGTTACTTTCACATCTCCTATTGTAAAACACTTCTGATCTCAGAACATAACCAGTGGCCTAATTTATCAAGATCAAGTTTCTGAAAGGCGAAGTCTCTAGTCCAAATGCAATGCCTGTAGGTAAAGTTTTGAATTTGCAAAACTCCTGTGTCCCTTGTTGTGCTAGATCGCTGTTGAAACCTGTTTAAATGTATACAAACAAAATCCACTGTAATACTGGTTAGTCGCTCAATGGTTAATAATGTCCAATTGATCTGTAAATTTAGAATCCTAAAATTTAGCAAGATTTAAAATTTACATTTTGCAATACAGAACTTGCAGTAAATTTTAAAAAAACTGCAGTTATTACCTTTTTCCTAAGTGTATTCAAATTTTTGAAGTCTTGTTAAATCTTGTTAAACTTGCAGTTCTCCACCACATAAACAGAACGCCCAGAATTCTGCTCATTGTGGAAAGGTTAGAATGCAGCATGAAATATTAATCTCCTTAATTTCTCTTTGATTTGCTCCATCTTGGGGAGAAACCAGTCATCGCTTCATGCCATTGCATTAATTTTACCTACACTTTTTGAAAGGAAGAACTTTCCCAATGATAGTAGGAACTGCAGGTGCTAGAGAATCTGAGATGACAAGGTGTAGAGCTGGATGAACACAGCAGGCCGAGCAGGAAGGCTGACGTTTCGGGCCTAGACCCATCTTCAGAAATGGGGGAGGGGAAGGGGGTTCTGAAATAAATAGGGAGAGGGGGGAGGCGGATAGAAGATGGATAGAGGAGAAGATAAGTGGAGAGGAGACAGATAGGTCAAAGAGGCGGGAATGGAGCCAGTAAAGGTCAGTGTAGGTGGGGAGTTAGGGAGGAGATAGGTCAGTCCAGGGAGGACGGACAGGTCAAGGGGGCGGGATGAGGTTAGTAGGTAGGAGATGGGGGTGGGAGGAGGGGATAGGTGGGAGGAAGGACAGGTTAGGGAGGCGGGGACAAGCTGGGCTGGTTTTGGGATGCGGTAGGGGGAGGTGAGATTTTGAAGCTTGTGAAGTCCACATTGATACCATTGGGCTGCAGGGTTCCCAAGCGGAATATGAGGTGCTGTTCCTGCAACCTTCAGGTGGCATCGTTGTGGCACTGCAGGAGGCCCAGGATGGACATGTCGTCTGAGGAATGGGAGGCGGAGTTGAAATGGTTCGCGACTGGGAGGTGCAGTTGTTTAGTGCGAACCGAGTGTAGGTGTTCTGCAAAGCGGTCCCCAAGCCTCTGCTTAGTTTCCCCGATTGTAGAGGAGGCTACAACGGGAACAGTGGATACAGTATACCACATTAGCAGATGTGCAGGTGAACATCTGCTTGATGTGGAAAGTCTTCTTGGGGCCTGGGATGGGGGTGAGGGAGGAGGTGTAGGGGCAGGTGTAGCACTTCCTGCGGTTGCAGGGAAAAGTGCCGGGTGTGGTGGGGCTGGAGGGGTGTGTGGAGCGGATAAGAGAGTCCCGGAGAGAGTGGTCCCTCCGGAAAGCAGATAAGGGTGGGGAGGGAAAAATGTCTTTGGTGGTGAGGTTGGATTGCAGATGGTGTAAGTGTCGGAGGATGATGCGTTGGATCCGGAGGTTGGTGGGGTGGTACGTGAGGATGAGGGGGATTCTGTTTTGGTTGTTATTGCGGGGAGGGGGTGTGAGGGATGAGTTGCGGGAAATGCGGGAGACACTGTGGAGGGCGTTCTCGACCACTGAGGGGGGGAAGTTGCAGTCCTTGAAAAATGAGGACATCTGAGATGTACGAGAGTGGAATGCCTCATCCTGGGATGCGGCGGAGGCAAAGGAATTGGGAATAGGGGATGGCATTTTTGCAGGTAGGTGGGTGGGAGGAGGTGTATTCTAGGTAGCTGTGGGAGTCAGTGGGCTTGAAATGGATATCGGTTTCTAGGTGGTTGCTGGAGATGGAGACAGATAGGTCCAGGAAGGTGAGAGAGGTATTAGAGATGGTCCAGGTGAACTTAAGGTTGGGGTGGAAGGTGTTGGTGAAATGAATGAACTGTTCGAGCTTCTCGTGGGAGCATGAGGGGGAGTTGAAATGGTTCACGACTGGGAGGTGCAGTTGTTTGTTGCAAACTGAGCGTAGGGAGCTTGGGGACCGCTTTGCAGAACACCTACACTCGGTTCACAACAAACAACTGCACCTCCCAGTCGCAAACCATTTCAACTCCCCCTCCCATTCCTCAGACGACATGTCCATCCTGGGCCTCCTGCAGTGCCACAACGATGCCACCCGAAGGTTGCAGGAACAGCATCTCGTATTTCGCTTGGGAACCCTGCAGCCCAATGGTATCAATGTGGACTTCACAAGCTTCAAAATCTCCCCTCCCCCTACGGCATCCCAAAACCAGCCCAGCTTGTCCCTGCCTCCCTAACCTGTCCTTCCTCCCACCTATCCCCTCCTCCCACCTCAAGCCCCACCCCCATCTCCTACCTACTAACCTCATCCCGCCCCCTTGACCTGTCCATCCTCCCTGGACTGACCTATCTCCTCCCTAACTCCCCATCTACGCTCACCTTTACTGGCTCCATCCCCACCTCTTTGACCTGTCTGTCTCCTCTCCACCTATCTTCTCCTCTATCCATCTTCTATCCGCCTCCCCCTCTCTCCCTATTTATTTCAGAATCCCCTTCCCCTCCTCCATTTCTGAAGAAGGGTCTCGACCCGAAACGTCAGCTTTCCTGCTCCTCTGATGCTGCTTGGCCTGCTGTGTTCATCCAGCTCTACACCTTGTTATCTCAGATTCTCCAGCATCTGCAGTTCCTACTATCTCAGCAACTACAACTGCCTGTGTTTCACGGCCTAACACTACGCCAGTTTAGCGAAACATCAGAAGAGTTTGATGCTCTGAATTCTCATTTACTTTATCATTGGAAACAGCAACCGCATCTACCACTGTATGATTTTTGTTTTTCTACCTTTTGAGTTTCCGGAACTTTTTACATTGTTTCAAAGTCCAAACTCTCTGCCCCTGGAACGCCCAAACTGCCAATGCTGTGTACACAGCTGTGACATCCACGCGCATGTGCTGTAGGCCAATTACTCCAAAGTTTTTCCAATGTTTTTATTTTCAAGGTCTATCAAGAAGACCCTCACAGTTTCTATGGCACCCTTTTATAGCTTGTTGGCTATCTCTCACTCTGGGAGCAATTTCTCACTCGGACTCATTATCAGACTCAAATATGCAAATAAGTATTTGTATGAGTCAATGGCTCAGATCCCATCCACATTTAGGGAATCTGAATTGCTGAACACTGTCAGGATTTGTGGTAAGCCTTTCATAATGTCTGACCCAATGAAATTAAAGCAGGGCTGTTAGAGAAGTTAAGGTAATTGGGCGGAGTCACAATGGATTTCTGAAAGGGATCTGGTTTAAGTAATGTACTGGAGTCCTTTTGAAAAAGTAAAGGCAGTGTTATGGATAATGGGGAACTGGTGAATTTTCTGTACTTAGATTTCCAAAAAGCATTTGATAAGGTGCCATATCAACAATTATTGTAGAAAGTAAAAGCTCATCATGTAGGGAGTGAGTGACTGGCTAGCTAGCAGGAAACTGAGTAGGCATAAATGGGTTTTGTTTGGCAAGATGAATGAGCAGTATACCACAGGGGAGCAGTGCTGGAGCCTCAACATTTTGCAATTTATAAAAATAACTTGGATGAAGGAACAGAATAAATGATTGCTAAATTTGCTGATGATACAAAGGCAAACTAAGTTGTGTAAAGACCACGTGGAGGCCACAAAGGAAAATTTGTTAAGTGAGTGGGCATAGCGCAAATCTGGAAGATGAAGTATAACATGGGAAAATTTGAAATTGTCCATTAAGACAGGAAGAATTTTTAAAAATGCATACTATCTATATGGGGAGAGATTGCAGAACTCTGAGATGCAGAGGGATATGGATGTCCTCGTGCATGAGTTACAAAAGGCTAGTATGCAGATAAAGCATAACTAGGAAAGTTAATAAAATGTTCTCATATGTGAAGGAAATTTGAGTACAATGTAGGGAGGTTATGCTTCAGTTATACAGGGCATTGGTGAGGGCACATATGGAGTACTGCGTACAGTATTTGATACTTATTTAAGCATTGGAAACAGTTCAATAGTTATTACCTGGAATGGGCTGGGTGTCTTACATAGAAAATTTATACAGGCTAGGTTTGCATCTGCTTGAGTTTAGAAGAATGAAAGGTTACTTGATTGGAAAATAGAAAATCCTGAAGGTTTTAACAGGGTAGATCTGCAGAGGATATTCTTTTCTGTGGGAGAATCAAGATCTAAGGATCACTGTTTATAAGTAAAGGTTCACACATTTTAAGCAGAGCTTTTTTTTTGTCTCATGCAGGGTTTTGCAAAGTTCTTTCTCAAAGGCAGTGGAAGCAGAGCCTTTGAATATTTCTAAGGCAGAGGCAGCTTTATTTTTTGATAAGCAAGAAGGTGGAAGGTATTCAGGGATAAATGATAACGTGGAGTAATCAGATCAGCCACAATCTAGTTGAATGGCGAAGTAGGTTCAAGCAGCTGAGTCGCCTGCTCCTTTTCTTAATTCATGTGTTTGTATGTATGAATATAGCAAACTTCCTGACTTTCATGTTTAAACTCACTCTAAAACTTGCTGTTTAATTTAAATCGCAGTAAGGGTGAGTATTATACTCAATTCCTACTATTGGCCAATGCCTTCAAATGCAGTAGTTCTCCTATCATGAAACCATATCATTTAATAGTATTAACCAGAGGGATTTCCACAATCTCAGTTGAGTTAACTGTTATTTATTATGCAGGAGTGTTATCAAGACTGTAGGAATGTTTTGCCTGGTGAGAACTGACAGCCATAGCAAAAATGTGCACCCAAAAGCTTTGAATTCGACGTATTTCAATCAGAATATTTTCCAAAATAAACAACAGTTTACCACCAAATCATGCAAATTTGCTTTAAAGATTATGTTAAAAGTATTGCAGGCCTATTAAGTTATCATGTCCTTTGGAGGTGATTTTGTAACAAATTAACTCATTTGAGTAATTGTATGATTACCTGAATTTGAATAGATTCTGTTACAGAGAACATCATTCGTAGTAAATTTTGTTAACATTCACCCCCGTGAGAATCCTTGCCTAGTATTCCTACACTGAATTAGAAGTTCATGCTAGTTCAGCTTCCGAAATGTTTATTTCATTTGTTTTTGGGAGAAGATCATGGGTTAAGATTTAATATTGCAATGAAAATTGCTCAACGATCACCTTGTAATCAGTCAAATAACTTGCTGATAATTACATTTTCCCTTGTTTGCTACTACCAGCATTACTTATAATGGGAGGTTTGAGATGTACTTTGTTTCTTTATACTTATGCAGACTGCACTCCCATAATTTCATTTTAATAGGGGTTCTGTGTTGTGAAAAGATTATAGTTTTAATCAATAGACGCCAATACAAATGAGATTTGTTTTAAATTGCATTTACTCTTGTTTTTGTATTGCATGAATAAAATAAGGCTTTGGGCAATCCTGTGAAGCAACAGATACCAAAAAAGAGTCAGAGAAAAGAAACAGGTTGGTGAGCAAGCCTTTAAGTATCATATAACCTGAGCAGATACAGAACGATGCCAACCATGTGGACTCACCAGCTGAGTTCCTGTCTTCTCAACCTCGACCCTGGCCTGGGGAATGATGAGCCTCAGGTTAAACTCTCATCACCACTCTCTCTAATGGTCCTATGGGATTATGGCAATTTGTACATGTGTTACATACAAAGTGGTCTTAATCCCCTGTTTTCTGCACATATTGCTATTTATTTTGATCAAAGAAATATTTTCATTCAAGAAATTCAGCCCAGTGCTCTGGGGATATGGATTAAAATTAAAGTATGGCAACTGGTGAGATTTAAATGTAATGAATGATATCTGAAAATGAAAGCTGGTCTCCGAAACAGTGACTGTGAAACTATCATCAATTGCTGTGCAAACCTATTTGGTTTGCAAATGTCCTTCACAGGAGGAAATCTGCCATTTGTCCCTGACCTGGCCTACATTTGGCCCCAGACCTACAGCAACATGTTTGACTTCCTACTGCCCTCTGAAATTCTCAAGCTAGCTATTCCGTTCAAGGGCAATTAGGGATGAGCAACAATAACTGGTTTGTCAGAGATGCATCCATCAAAGAATTTTTAAAAACGTGTAGCACACAATATTCAGAAGGTTTGGTGGTAGCAATCCACCCCAACCACCCACAATTGACCATCTTCAACAAGAGAGCCTAACCACCACCAACCTCTGCCACTCTTTGACATTAAAAGACATTACAATCACTAAAAACCCTACTATGAATATCCTAGGGGTAACCATTGACCAGAAACCGAACTGACCCAGCCGTGTAAATACTATGTCTACAAGATCGCAACTAAGCTGTGAATTCTGCAGTGAGCAGCTCTTAACTCCCAAAGACTATCCACCATCTGCAAGGCACAAGTCGGGAGTGTTTTGGAATCCTCCCCACTTGCCTGGATGTTTGCAGCTCCAAAAACATTCCTGAAGCTTAACATCATCCAGGACAAAGTAGCCTGTTTGATTAGCACACTGTTCTCCACCATCAACATTTGCTCCCCCCACCACTGATGCACAGTACCAGCAGTGTACTTCATCCACAAGATGTATTGCAACAACTTGCTACAATCTGTGATAGCTGGGTATCAACCACTACTGTCCTGTGGTTGATGTGGACTGCCACCAATCCTCTTCTCCAATGTAATCAAAGGGGCTGTCCAGTCGTCTGAGGTGGAGGATGGATCATGAATAAGTGTCTGCAGAAGAGGCACTTGTCTTAGATAACAAGATGCAGTTTATCATGTCTCAATAACCGTATACAGAAGATGTGTCGAACACGCAGCCCCAGATTGTTCACGTTTACAGTGGAAGGGTTCTTGTCCTATCCATGGAAGTAGTTACAATCCATATTTTCAAATCAACCTCCTCAGAGGTGTTATTACAAACCTCTGAAGGAGATGGGACTTGAACTCGGGCCTCCTAGCTCAGAGGTAGGGACATAACCGCTGGACTATGAGACCCACATAGAAAAAAAAATTGTTCTTTTCAAAAATGCTGCACAGCTTCTTGACCAATCGGAGGCTGTTTTTTCCTAGTAGGCTGACTGCTGAATCTATCAGCAGCAAACGTGGATGAGAATACGTCTCTGAATCGATAGGAAACAGTGGAAAGAATATAGGGACAACCATTTTGAAATTTTGGAGAGCTGGAGATTCAGGGTGAAGACAAAACTAGAGCTTGGCACTGGTCGTGGCCCAGGGAGAGCAATGGAGATCGAACACCCCATTCCTGATAGGCTGCTGTAAAGGACAGGATGTTAGTTGGCAGACAGAGAGGGCATGGGCTCAAGGTGGCAAGCAAGGCCAGGGATAAAGCTGGCAGCAGGACATGAGAAAAGAGACACCATCACTAGTGGGTGCTAACTCCTGTATATCTGCATTCAAGGTTATGAAGCAGACCTTTGTCTGTGACACAGAGAGAGAGCACGTGTGTGAGAGAAAGAAAGCAAGTGAGTGCGTGGGAGGCAGTGAAAGCAAGCAAGGGCATGTGTTTATGTGGGAAGAAGAAATCCAAACCTGATGAGTCATCTAGACGCAATGTTAGCTTACTCTCTCTCCATGGACGCCATCCGACCAGTTGTGATCTCCAGCATTTGTTGTTTTTAGTACAGATTCCAGCACCTGCAGTAATTTGCTGCTACATTTTGGACACAATGTCAGTGTTAGTTAAAATCAATTCCTTCATTTGGCTGTAGTACCCAACCCCTTCCCTGGTGATGGGGACTTGGGGATGAATCTGTCTTTTTCTAGCTTTGTTTCTTCACTGAGATGACAACAAAAAGGATTTTATTGATTAGATCTGCTGCTTGGCACTTCTTTTATGGGCCATTTTGATTCATTACATATTAGTTTAAATGATTAATTTTTTAAAAAAACTCCAAAGCAATAAATTGATGCTTATTTTTGTGCCACACCTCCTCTTTCTGAACTGGCCCTCCTGGATTAAGTGAGAAATTGAATTGAAGCCACTACAGTGGGAATGTGGCAGCCAATGTGTGCACTGTAAGTTTCCATAAACCATAGCAAAGTGATGATTCCCAGGTCGTCTGATTTTCGGATGTTGTCAATGGAGCCATTGAATCTTTTATGTTCACATCAGAGGCCCAAGAGGAGTGGTGATACAAGTCAAAGGGAAACAAATGATAGTGTAACAGTCATTGTAAATGGCAAGAACAAAACCACTAGTAGCACCTGTTCACTTTTACTGAAAACTCAAATGAGTCTACACAGATAAGAAAATGTAATATAGTGTGCTACCCATTTAGATGCATATTCAGGTTTAGACAATGAAAACTCGATTGTACGTCAAGCCTTTATATAAATATATTCTTACATTTTATGGTGCACGGACAGTGGAAATAAGATGAACCCCCTGACAAAAATCTTACAGAAAGGAAAAGAAAAGAAAAAAGGCCATGAAAGGTAAGATTGACACCATGTATACAATAATTAGGTTCACTGACTTTTTTTTTAAGAAAATGAACAAATAATTTTAAAACTTTTTTCAGTTTCAAGAAAACTCTGTGCCTTAACCTTTTTTAATATTTTACTGCAGTTCCTTGTATACCCTGCAACCTGAATTTGGTAAGATTTATATTTTTTGATTAGTTTTAATGCTAAAAATTACATGTTTTGATTCTTTTCTTGTGGAAGGATACTCATAATTAGATTCATATGTAATGAAAGATGAAATTGTTGAGGTGGTTGATGGGGGATATCTGCTGAGAGAAATAAAAGCAGATTATTCAGTTCAGCAACTGTTAAAGTTTGTCAATTGACCTCAAAGACAAGATATCTTTTCTTCTGTTGATAACATAGCTTCCACTCAAAACACCAAAATACTTATCTGATATCAAAGACCATGTATAAGAGATTCATGTTGGCCTATGGTAGATCAGTGATAATGTTACTAAACTAGTAATCCAGAGGCCTGGATTAATGATCTGGAGAGTAACTAAAAACAACTTTCATAAATTTATACAATGCCTTTAGTGCAGGAGCATTGTAGAACAAATTATAACACCAAGCACTTGAGATATTAGGCCACATGATGAAAAGCTTGGTGAAAGACTTAAATTTTAAGGAATGTCTAAACAGAGCAAAGGAATAGCCACGAGCAATGAACAACTGACCAGAAATAGAGCAGCACAGATCTCTTGGGAAGTTGTAGGGTTGAAGGAGATTACAGAGATGGGGAGGGAAAGGTCATTGAGTGATTTGAAATCAAGAGAATTTTAATGTATGTATACAAGTGCAGCGTGATAGAGGAAAAGGACTGAGTGCATGTTAAAATGTGGAAGACCTTTGGATGAGTTCAAGTTTACGGAGATTAAAATGTGGAAGACCTGGCATTGGCGTATGGGAATTGCAAGTTTGGAGACAATGGAGCATGAATGAAGGGTTCAGCAGCAGATGAATTGTAATGGAGGTGGGAATAGACAGTCCTACCGATGACATCAATATTGGTTCAGATGTTCATCTCAGGATTGCATGTGATACCAAGGTTGGAAGTGGACTGTCTTTATCCTAGGTTGTTGCTGGGGAGAAGGATTGAGTTGGTCATCAAAGAGTAGAGTTTGGAGTGAGAACTGCCAAAAAATAATGGCTTCAGTCTTTCTTTTGGAGAAAATTTCTGTCCATCCAGTCATGGATGTCAAATAAGAATTGCGATCATTTAGTAACAGTCATTAGTGTATTATGAAACCTAATACTGTGTTTTTCACCGATGTAACCAAGAGCATGTAGATAAGAAATGGGAGGAGTTAAGTACAGATCTTAGAGAAATCATTTCAAAAGGCTCTCTGGCTACGATTAGACTGATTGATTAAAAAATGGAATCACAAGAGAGCCGTTCTGCCCAACTGGATGGCAGTGTAGTGGCACCGGAGTAGAATGGGTTTTGGTAACCATGTCATAGGCTGCAGATAAGTTGAGAGGGTCAAGGAGGGAAAGTTTACTTTTGTCTGTCATGTAAGTAGTCAATTGTGACTTTGAGAGTAGTTTCAGTACGTGGAATCCTGATTGGAAGGATACAAATGTGGGAGTTCCAGGAAAGATGGTGTTACAACTGTGACGGGAGGAGTCCTCTAATAATTAAGATCCACTACTCCACCAGTCACACCATTAGTATAAGTTTGTTGATCCAGTTACCAAAATAGCCAATTGCTTCTCTTTGGTACTGCAATCCAGAAAAAAATAAATGTTTACCATTTTCTCCCCCATGGTCCAGGAACTCCCCACCTACGTCCATGACACCACCCATGCCCTCCACCTCCTCCAAAACTTTCGATTCCCTGGTCTTTGACACCTCATCTTCACCATGGACATCCAGTCCCTATATACTTGCATTTCCCATGCAGGTGACCTGAAAGCCCTTCACTTCTTCCTGTCCCACAGGCCCGACCAGTCCCCCTCCACTGACGCTTAACCGAACTCGCCCTCACCCTTAACAACTTCTCCTTCAACTCCTCCCACTCCTGACAGACAAAAGGAGTGACCATGGGTACCCGCATGGGCCCAAGCTATGCCTGCCTCTTTGTAGGATACATGGAACAGTCCCTCTTCCGCAGCTACACTGGCCCCATCCCACACCTCTTCCTCCGTTATATCGATGACTGTATCGGCGCCGCCTCGTGCTCCCACGACGAGCTCAAACAGTTCATCCACTTTACTAACACCTTCCACCCCAACCTTAAGTTCACCTGGACTATCTCTGATACTTCTCTCTCCTTCCTGGACCTCTCTGTTTCCATCTCTGGTAACCACCTGGAAACTGCTATCTATTTCAAGCCCACCAGCTCCCACAGCTACCTAGAATACACCTCCTCTCACCAACCTTCCTGCAAGAATGCCATCCCCTATTCCCAATTCCTTCGCCTCTGTCACATCTGCTGCCAAGATGAGGCATTCCACTGCCGGACATCCCAGATGTCCTCATTTTTCAAGGACCACAAGTTCCCCCCCTCAATGGTTGAAAATGCCCTTGACAGCATCTCTCGTGTTTCCCGCACCTCAGCCCTCACACCCCCTCCCTGCAATAACAACAAAGACAGAATTCCCCTTGTCCTCACGTACCACCCCATCAACCTGCGGATTCAAAGTATCATTCTTCGCCACTTCCGCCACCTGCAATCTGACCCCACTACCAAGGATATATTTCCCTCCCCACCCTTATCTGCCTTCCGGAGAGACCGCTCTCTCTGTGACTCCCTCGTCTGCTCCACACTCCCCACTAGCCCCACCTCCCCTGGCACTTCTCCCTGCAACTGCAGGAAGTGCTACACCTCCCCCCTTACCCCCATCCCGGGCCCCAAGAAAACCTTCCACATTAAACAGATGTTCACCTGCACATCTGCTAATGAGGTATGTTGTATCCACTGTTCCCGATGTGGCCTCCTCTACATCGGGGAAACCAAGCGGAGGCTTGGAGACCGCTTTGTGGAACACCTACGCTTGGTTTGTGACAAACGACTGCACCTCCCAGTAGCAAACCACTTCAACTACCCCTCCCACTCCTTGGACGACATGTCCATCCTGGATCTCCTCCAGTGCCACAACGATGCCAACCGAAGGCTGGAGGAACAGCACCGCATATTCCGCTTGGGAACCCTGCAGCCCAATGGTCTCGATGTGGACTTCACAAGCTTCAAAATCTCCCTGCCCCCGACCTCCTCCCAAGACTAGCCCATCTCGTACCCGCCTCCTTGACCTGTCAGTCTTCCCTCCCACGTACCCGCCCCTCTCTCCTCACTGACCAACTCCCTCCCTACACTCACCTTTACTGGCTTCATCCCCGCCTCCTTGACCTGTCCATCTTCTCTCCACCTATCTGCTCCTCTATCTACCTTCTATCATCGCCTCCCCCTCTCTCTATTTATTTCAGAGCACCCTCCCCCTCCTCCATTTCTGAAGAAGGCTCCAGAATCAAAACATCAGCTTTCCTGCTCCTCTGATGCTGCCTGGCCTGCTGTGTTCATCCAGCTCTACACCTTGTTATCTCTGACTCCAGCATCTGCAGTTCCTGCTATCTCCCAATGTTTACTGTGGTTCTTTTTAATTAACTCAGCATTATTAGGATCTCAAATTTATTTTGAATAAAACTTGTTTTAAGCAAGTGGCAAACACCTAAGCAAAGATCTGGAACTCTAACTCTATCCCATTAATCCCACACATAAACACACATACTTGCAATCTAGAAAGATCTCTACAGAGGCGATACCACAGTGTGGAGCTGGAAAAGCACAGTAGGCCAGGCAGCATCAGAGGAGCAGGACGTTTTGGGTCGGGACCCTTCTTCAGAAATCAGATTCAGAAATTCAGAGGCGATGGTCCTTTTTAAACAAAAGGCAAAAGGGGAACCACCACCCCACCCCCTCTTCCCAAACCCAGTGGGCCAAGGGCCTGAAAACAAATTATACAATGTGATGAATTCTCACATCCATTGCATGTTCTGTTGATAAAGCCAAATTGGTGACACTCGTAGATTGATGGTATATATCCAGATAGTAAAATTACATGCACTGTAAGCATCAAGTAATAGGATTGAAATATGAATGCAATTTTATAGCAGTCAACTTCAAGTTTACATCCAGTTGATTAGGTGCAGTGAACATTTTGTTCCTGTTATGGATGTTGGAAAGTTAGTTTCTCCTTTTAATATCTTTATTGCTGAGTTGTAATAAGAGATTAAAATGGAAACTGCAAAATGAAAATTATACCTGTTAACTGTATTTTCACCTCTTGCTTTGACTGTACGTCTTTGTTTTTCTTTCTTAATAGGATCTGTATCCCACGGTTACGATAACTCGAGCAATTTGTCAGCAAGTCAAAAACTGAGGTGCATAAATGGATATTGTTCTCCTATTGAGAATGATTGGACAGTAAACTGAAACTCTTACTTGATGTCCAAAATTAAGTTTTAGACTATTGGGCAAGTACATATTGAGAGTTTTCTGCATAATTTTTAGCAACCGTAGAACATATAATAAGTGTGAAAGATTAAAAGTAATAATATTACAGCACAGCGCTGTTGTTGGTGAGAACACTGACTAAAGGCAGAATTATGATGTTGGCAAGATTGGCATTTATATAACATCTGAGTGTGTCTCAGAAATATCTAGAAGAATTTTATAAAATGGAAGAAGTTACTTTTGGCAGTGCAGTTATTATTGATAAATGGGCAGATGTATAACCCATGCATGCACAGTCTGATCCCACAAGCAGCAATAAGATAAACGAATGATTCATTTGAGATTTACAAATTATAGCATAGCAACTAGAGGTGGCTTTTTGCTGTGTCGATGGTGAAGGTAACATTGATGAGGCAATATAAATAATTGCTGCCAACAACACAAACTTTACTACTTGCCAGAGGTAGGCTGAATTCAATTTTATGTTGCTTTTAAATGCTGTCATTGGGAATGTTCCCCAGATTCCAGGCAATGACTGTAGCCAGATTATTAAACTTGCAGCTGTGAATTTAAACACCAGCACATATACATGTCTATATATATAGTTGTATTACCACCGACATTTTAAAATTAACTCTCAAATTAAACGGGTTAGATTCCAAGGTGTTGGAAGCTATATGTACCATTAATGATACTTGAGGTAATTTTGCATAATGCAAGTGTTAATTCTTAATAGAAGCAATGGAAAGTGATCTTTTTGAATGAAATTCTGAAAACAAAGTTTTTCTTAATACACTGAGGAAGTAACACAGAGTTGTCAAACTAGTATAATTAGTATAGTTGAAATTACAACTAAGGCACAAAATTATAAGTTAACAACAGTCAGAGATTGATTATGCTAATAGTATTTGAAAAGGACACTGTCTGCAATTGAAAGTGATCTACACGAGAATTGATGAGAATTAAGGGGGTTTATTTGGGAGATGGAGGGAAGCTCCCCGAAACAGTAGTTTGCGATGGATGCTGTTTCCCTTCAAACAATGTAACTGCAGTTTGCTCAGACAAAAAATTATGGAACTTGGACTTCTTCTAAATTACTAAGAATAACTAGAATGTTATCAATTGACAAAAGATTTAAATATATATTCTTGCAAATTTTACAATTTTCCTGATTTTAAATATGAAGAAGTCATTATCACAGAATCTAAAACTCTGGGCAAAACCATATAGATTTTCACATAAAATGCAAACTTTGATTAAAATCAAGGTAGTTTAGCTTTTATCAAGTTGCCAATCACATATGAAGTTTTATTAATTTTTAAGATGTTTTTTGAAAAGAAAATGTATACCAGAACCACAAAAAGAACATATTTTACTTCTTTCTTTTTATTCTACTTATGGCTGGCACAATCAAAAATTTCAGCGGTTCACAGAACTGTTTTGTGGATGAGGGTAAGTGCAAAATCTACTGTTCAATAACCTATCCTTCTTTTTATTCACTTGTGGACCATGGGCGTCGCTGGCTGGCTAGCTAGCATTTATTGCTTGTTCCTCAGCTCCCTTAAACTGAGTGGCTAGACCTTTTCAGAGCGCAGTAACCAAATTGCTGCGGGCCTCAAGTCACATGTAGGCCAGACCAGCAACAGCAGATTCCCTTCCCTGAAGGACATTAGTGAGCCAGATGGGTTTTTCTGACACTCAACAATGGTTTCATGGTCATCATTAGATTCTTATTTCTGGACTAATCTGTAAACATTTAGGCATACCTTAGCTTATAGCACCATTGGAACTGGAGAACTGCTGTGAGGTATTGCTGGCCACAGCTCCTTACTTTTGTTAATGGAGCAGTCCTGGACAGGAGAAGATCTAAAATGGCTGTTGTCAGAACATGTAATGTCAAAAGCACAGTATAAAGATTTCACAACAGCAACTTGCATTCTTATAACACTCTTAATTTGGAGAACTACCCAAAATACTTCACAGGGACGTAATAAAAAAAAATGAAATGGACCAAAGAAATATGCAGAAAGATAATTAAAACTTAGTCCAAGAAGTGGGTGTTGAGGAAGGTGTTAACAGAGGATGGGGGGCGAGGGGTGCACAGAGAGAATGGAAATGTGAATGGTTTTGGGAAGGCATTCCCAGATAATGCTGACAAAGAGGATGAGGCCTCAGCTATGTAGTGATTGGATGAAGGTTAGGGAAATAGACAAGAGATTTGAATAAGGAATGAGAATTTCAGGGATGGTTGTAAGACTGGAGGATTACACTAAGGAGATTTTTTAAAAATACAAAGGAATGTTAGCCAGAAATATAAAAACAGAAAAGAGTCTGTACTAATGTTTAAAGTAAAATAAAAGTGAGTGTTGGTCCTTTAGGAAGTGAGCCTGGACAATTGATAATTGAAGATAAAGAAATAACAGATGAATTTAACAGGTATTTAACATCACTCTTCATTACTGAGGATACAAGTAACATTCCGGAAGCAGTGATAAATCAGGAAATGGGAGGGAAGGAGAAAGTCAGAAAAACACAATCACTACTGAAGTAGTACTGAGTAAATTATCAAAGTTGTGGGCTGGTAAGTATGTGGGTCTTGATGGATTTCATCCTAGAGTCTTAAAAGAAATGGTAAGTGTGATAGTTGTGTTGGTTTCAATTTTACAAACTCCGTAGATTTGAGGATGAATCCTATTTGGTTTGAAGATTACAAATGTAAGTCCTTTGTTCTAAAAGTGAAAGACAGAAAGCAGGAAACTATGGGCCAATTAGCTTAACATTTGTAATGGAAAAAATATTTACAGTTATTGTTAAAGTAGTTACACCAATCTATTGCAGTTCTTTGAGAAGGTAACATGTATTGCAGATAAAGGGGAACCAGCGCTGTACAGTACTTGGATTTCCAGAAAGCAGTTGACTAAATGCCCATCAAAGTTTATTGCGGAAAATGAAAGCTTGTGGTCCAAAGAGTAAGCATAAATGGGTCTTAAATGGGTCTTTTTCAGGCTGGCGAGATGTAATGTGTGGTGTGCCACAGGGTTTGGTGCTAGGGCCTCAGCTGCTTACAATTTATATAAATGACTTGGGTAAAGGAATCAAAAGTATGTAAAATTTGATGGCGAAAGAAAGGTAGGTAGAAAAATAAGTTGTGAAGAGGACGTAATGAAGCTACAAAGGAACATGGATGCATTAAGTGGGTGAGTAAAGATCTCGCAAATGGAGTATAATTTGGGGAAAGTGTCAAATGATTTCAGATTGCTGAGCTCTGAGATGCAGAAGAATCTGGATATCCTAGTGCGTGTATCAAAAGAAAAGCTAATAAGCAAATACAACAAGTAATTTGGAAATCAAATTGTATGTATAATTTGTTACGAAGAGAATTTGAATGCAAAAGGGAAGTTAATCTTCATTTATACTGTGCAGTGGAGAGACACATTTGGAATATTATGTACACTATTGGTCACCTTATTTAAGGAATTAAATCCGTTGGAAGCTGTTCAGGAAAGATTTGTCAGCCTAAACATGAAATGGGCAAATTGTCTTATGAGAAAAGGCTAGGTTTGCATCTGCTATAGTTTAGAAGAGTAGGAGGGTACTTGAGTGAAAAATAGAAGATCTTGAGGGATTGCAACAGGTGAGATGTGGAATGGATGTTTCTGCTTATGGGAGGATCTGGAACAGGTTTCATTTGTATTTTTAAAAATGTAGCCCATTTAAAACAGATGAAGTGATTTTTCTGAGGTCATGAGTCATTAGAACTCTTCTTTTCTGAAAAGACAGTGGAAACAGAATCTTTGAATGTTTAAGGCAGAAGTGGATATATCCTTGGTAAGCAAGGGGGTAAGCAGGAATATGGATTTGAGGTTCCAATCTAATCAGCCATGATGCTACTAAATGGCAGAGCAGGTTTGAGGGGCCTTTTGGCCCACTCCAATTCTTTGTTTGTCTGGGGGCCTCGCGAATGAAGGAGTGGTTAGTTCAGAGAAGCTCAAGATGTCAAACTGCAGAAGTGCAGGTAACTTGAAGAGTTGTCAGCTAATGTAGGCCAGCAAGCACAGGGGTGATGGGTGAATGCAACCTGGTCTAAGTTAGGACATTGGCAACAAGAGTGTTGGGTGATCTCAATTTTATGAAGCCTGCAAAAGGTCAGCCAGCAGTATGTTAGACTAGTCAAGTCAGAAGTAAAAAAGGGGTAGTGAGGGTTTTCTGCAGCAGATGAATTGAGGCATGAGCAGAGTTGGGCAGTGTTATGGAGATGGAATTATGCAGCCTGAATGGGTAGGGCAGGCTAGAGGGGCTGAATAGCCTACTCCTCCTCATGTTTATGTTTTTATGTTCTGTCCAATACTGGATGTTGAACAAGCAGTTTTGACAATTCAGAGGTATTGGAGGAGTCAAGAGAGGTAATAGTAAGGTAGCAATTCTTGTCACCATCATACATGTAAGACTAATTCTGTGTTTTTAGATGACGTAATGTGGGTGTAAATGTTTGAAATGTAATGTCAGTTTTCATGCTAATTTTGAGTTAATTATTCCTTTTAGCTGATGATTTCTTCCCACAGGCCCATAGTCAGTTGAACTGTCTTTACTCAACCCTAAATTTTGCTTAAAACAATTTACTGTTTGTGGCTGCTCAGATTCTGTTATTCAAGCCCTTCTCCTGTAAGGCTTATTGGATATATCGCTTTTTTTCAGACCAATTAGACGAACAAGTGTATGATGATGCAGAGACCTGTAACTCAGAGTAAGCATTTTATTTACTTAATTTCTCTGTTGATTCGAATAGCAGGCAGTTTCATTACATCTGCATGCTACCACTGAAAATGTTCTCCGTTGTTGAAATTATACTGGCTTTATGAAGGCGAGCTGCTTTCACGGAATATAATCTTGAGCTTACTTTATCAGGGAAAGCTGCAAAAGATTTGAACAAACATCATGCATATGTAATGCTCTCTCCTAACAATTTTATCATAGTATGAGCCAAGGATGGTGATCAGGGAAGGGAATCCTAACTGAGTTTTTTTTTATCTTTATGATGGGACACTTGAATATTTCAATTAATTGAACATCTTTACAAGATTCACTTAACTTTTCATACCTCTGTGTGTAAAATGAGTATCGAAACTCAAAGTGAGGAGAAAACTGAATATTGCAAGGACTTCTCTGTGTTTGCCGCATTGTTTGAATATTTCCACATTGTTAAGGAATGGAAAAGATCAAACCTAGACAGTTGACCTCCCATGTCTTGTGAAGCTCTATATGTCCATGTAATTATAACGTCAATCTGTTGAGGATCAAACAAAAGGCTTTCGGTTGATCTGTAAAACTGACACGCAAAAATATATTGCACAAATATTCCTGCATTTTCCATTTCTAATTTAAACAATTCTCAATAATTTCATTTCAGACTAACGATATTTGTATTGTTTCTTTCCTTCCTGAACTCACCCTTCATGTTACCAGTTGACCAATTTTCATTATGTAGGTTCACAGTGAATGTTCCTGATCTACCTGTGCTAATCTAGAGTTTGAGTTAGTGTTATCAGACTTGAACTCAATTTTATTTGTACTGCATCCACTTTCTGTTTCTATCAAGGATCACTTGATAGCCATCATTGACTGACCATTTCTCTTGCTGAGCCTAGGATACTGTGCAAACAGTTGCATAACCCATCGTCACCCAATTCAGATCAGTTAGCTTGGCACAAATTAAAAATTGGCCTCAAGATATATTACTGTATGCAACGAAGTTTTCCTGTCTGTGCTTCCATCCTTCCATGTAGTGAATTAGCTTACATCAATAAGGAAACAATTGCTACATGCTATTCATAGCTCTGCAGAAAAAGAGTATATACATCAGTCACTTCTTTGCTTGGGACTGATACTCCATGATCTGGGTAGAAAGTGTGGACGCATGGATGAGGTTGGAGCAACTGTTAAAAAATCTGAACTGTTTCCAAATACTACTTATTCATGTTCAAAGCAAAAAGACAGTTTCCTGAGAGTATAAACATGGTCCTAATGTTAACGTTCTGCATGCCAATCTAGATCTCTTAGAAAAGACCGAATTAAGGAATTGGGGAAACTGTTCAAGAAGGAGATTGGTGATGGAGAAAGGGGGAAGAAGGTAAAAATGAGAAAAAATAAAGCACAAGATCATCTCAGGTATTTATAACATGAATTCTTGCAAGCTGTCTCATTTTCTCAGTCCATGTGCTCTGTGTCACCCAGCTTGTTTTTTTTTAATTTTCTGTGTTTTCATTTTGCACAGCTGCTTTAATTTTTTTACCTCACTTTCACAATTTGAGCCCTTCCATCCCTCGTTTCCCTTTTTAAAAGGTGGGAGCAAGCTGCCATATTGAACGCCAGTTATCATAGTGAAGGTCCTTCACAGTGCTGTCAGGAAGAGAGTTCCAAGAGTTTGAGCAATAATGAAGGAATGATGCATGTTGATGACTGGATGATGTTTGACTTTGAGAGAATGGTTGTGATGGTAATGTTTCCATGCATCCTTCTAGGTTGTGGAGGTTGAAGATTTGGATGGTGTTTAATGTCCATGCAAGATCCTGAAGTGCATCTTGTAGAATAGAAGGTGCCCATTGCCTCCATTGTGTGGTGAGGGATGAGACTGGTGGGGTTAACTGTTTTCTCTGTTTCTCTGCCTAATCTCTCTGAAAAGAGAAACAAGCCAATTTAAAGCAGCACTTTCCTCTTGCTGTACAATTCTCCAGTTGTCTTTTTCAATAATGCCTTATACATTTGACAGATCTGATATTTGACTGACACTTTGCTGCATACATTCTGTAACAACGGCTCCCCTGAACATGCCTCAGTTTTTTTCCCCAGCATTGTTCACCATCTCTAGTTACTGGATAATTGAAATGTAATTTAAATAATTGTGACATTTCACACAACTCTTGAATTTACTGCAGGATAGATTAGCGGAGAGCATTCTTAACACTTTTTATTGTATTTCATGATAAAGAAAGATGCTTAGAAGACACAAGCATTATTAGCCATCATTTAAAGCTAAAACAATAGGTAGAATAAATTTGAAGAGGATATTTGGGACTTTTTTTAATGGTTTGAATGGTGCAGTATTATGGTGAACAATTTTTTGCACATCCTGGATTTGGTTCTGAAATCGGCTCAATCTCATTGCAACAGTGCCACAGGAAGTTGTTTAATCTCTGTTCTAGTGAATATGGTGTCAGTGTAAAACTTCCTATAATGTATCACAATTGTTTCTATCCAGAGAAGCAGCAGAATTTACTCTGATGAGAAAGGGAATATTGCACATTGATGCCATGTGACTCACTTTTGGTATTATTGACACAATGCAGGAGAAACTTTAACTTGTATTTAAATCATTGTACAGCAGAACTTAACAATTTTTGGTGCCAAATCAAAATGATTGAGAAAAATGGTACTTCATGGTGCTAGCACATTTCCCCTTCATAAGGGGATTGTGGTGATGGGATACAAAAGATAATCACAGATCAAACACTGATTTTTCACATGGAGTAGATTGAAAAAATTGTCTTTGCATTGACATCAGTATCATTTCCCAGACAAATGTTGCTGCCAATTTGTACGCAGTAAAGTCCCACTAATAGCAAATAATATAAACAATGGATTAATCTGTTTTAGTGTGGTTTAAGAGATGCATGTTTCCCAGGATATTTGGAAGAGTTCTCTGCTACTCTTCAATTACTGTCATGCATTTCTTTATATCTGTTTGAGCATGCAAACAAATCTTCAGTTTAACAGAGACAACAAGGTGCAGGGCTGGATGAACACAGCAGGCCAAGCAGCATCATAGGAGCAGAGAGGCTGACGTTTCGGGCCTCGACCCTTCATCAGAAAAGGGGGAGGGGAAGGGGGTTTTGAAATAAATAGGGAGAGAGTGGGAGGCGGATAGAAGAGGGATAGAGGAGAGGATAGGTGGAGAGGAAACAAACAGGTCGAAGAGGCGGGGATGGGGCCAGGAAAGGTGAGTGTAGGTAGGGAGTTAGGAAGGGGATAGGTCAGTCCAGGGAGGACGGACAGGTCAAGGGGGAGGGGAGATTTTGAAACTTGTGAAATCCACATTGATACCATTGGGCTGCAGGGTTCCCAAGCGGAATATGAGTTGCTGTTCCTGCAACCTTCGGGTGGCATCGTTGTGGCACTGCAGGAGGCCCAGGATGGACATGTCGTCTGAGGAATGGGAGGGGGAGTTGAAATGGTTCGCGACTGGGAGGTGCAGTTGTTTGTTGCGAACCGAGCGTAGGTGTTCTGCAAAGCGGTCCCCGAGTCTCCGCTTGGTTTCCCCGATGTAGAGGAAGCCACACCGGGTACAGCGGATGCAGTATACCACATTGGCAGATGTGCAGGTGAACATCTGCTTGATGTGGAAAGTCTTCTTGGGGCCTGGGATGGGGGTGAGGGAGGAGGTATGGGGGCAGGTGTAGCACTTCCTGCGGTTGCAGGGAAAAGTGCCGGGTGTGGTGGAGCTGGAGGGGAGTGTGGAGCGGACAAGGGAGTCACGGAGAGAGTTGTCCCTCCGGAAAGCAGATAAAGGTGGGGAGGGAAAGATGTCTTTGGTGGTGGGGTCGGATTCAGTTTAACATCTCATTGGTAAGACAAATAATGTCACTCTCTCAGTACTACAATAAAATGTCAGTCTAGATTATGTGCTTAATTCCTGAAATGGGATCTAAACTGAAAACCTTCCACTCTCTTGAGGTTGTTGCTAGTGATGCTTAGTTTAAAATTCGATGTTATTTCTCAACTTATTTATCCATTTTATATTTCCACAGTGCCAGTTCAAGGTCACAGTCTATTTCATGTAAGTAGCATATTACTGAGGTGGTTTAAAATTTGTTTCAGACATTATTGAATTTATTTGAATACAGTGATCATCAAGACTATGAAGCAATTGAAAAATTCCTCTTCTTACTAGACCTAAAAATGTAACTGATCATTTATTTTTATCCAATGTTGCCAATGTGCGACAAATAGATGTGGCCCAAAAACATTCCAAGTTACTGTAGCATGCAGTTATTTAGAGAGTGAAATTAGTTTGTGTGCTGTTTTTACATCGACATTAAGTAGAAACTTGCTCCCAATTTTACCATGGCAACTCTTAGTTTGACTATATAGCCCCAGTTTGTAAGTTTCATGAATAGTATGGAGCTTTGCTGATGACAGGTAAAATCCAGAGTCTTGGACCCTGAACACTCATTTAATGCTGATATTTGAAAGAAATAAACACATGCTATCGATATGTCGAATCCACTTTGTCATGATCTCCATAGACACTATTAATATTTAAAATGGATTCCAGGTATAGTTAAATAATGGGACAGTTTTTTTTAAAACATTTTAATGTAGCATATCACCCAAAGCACATTCTGTTTTTTTTTATTTATTCAGTTGTGGGATATGGGTGTCACTGGCTGGCCAACCCATCTCTAGTTGCCCTTGAGAAGGTGGTGGTGAGCTGCCTTCTGGAACCGTATCCTTGATGTCAAGGGCTGTCACTCTCCTCTCACATCTTTAATTCAGCTCTTCTGTCCATGTTTGAACCAAGGCTGTAATGAGGTCAGGAGCTGAGTGGCCCTGGCAGAACCCAAACTGGGCGTCACTGAGCAGGTTATTGCTGAGCAGGTGCTGCTTGATAGCACTGTTTAAGACACCTCCATCACTTTACTGATGATCGAGAGTAGACTGATGGGGCAGTAATTGGATGGGTTGGATTTATCTTGCTTCTTGTTTAGAGGACATATCTGGGCAATTTTCAGCATTGTTGAATTGATGCGAGTATTGTAGCTGTTTGGCTAGGGGAGTGACAAGTTTGGGAGAACAAGCTTTCAGTACTATTGCCACAATGTTGTTAGGGCCCATAGCCTTTGTAGTATCCAATGTATCCAACCATTTCTTGACATCACTTGGAGTGAATCAAATTGCCTGAAGACTTGTATCTGTGATGCTGGGGACAACTGGATCATCCACTCGGCAATTCTGACTGAAGATTGCAGTGAATGCTTCTGTCTTACCTTTTGCGCTGATGTGCTAGACTCTTCCATTGTTAAGGATGGGGATATTTGTGGAGCTGCCTCCTCCTCCTCCTCCAGTAAGTTGTTTAATTGTCCACCACTATTCATGACTGGATGTAGCAGAACTTAGACCTGATCTGTTGGCTTTGCTTAGTTCTGTCTATCACATGCTGCTTATGCTGTTTAGCATGCAAGTAATCCTGTTTGGTTGCTTTACCAGGTTGGCACCTCATTTTCAGGTATGCCTAGTGTTGCTCCTCACATGCCCCCCTGCACTTTCCATTGAACCAGAGTTGATCTCTTAACTTGATGGTAATAGTTGAGTGGGGGACATACCAGGCCATGCGGTTGCGGATTATGTTGGAGCACAATTCTGCTGCTGTTGGTCCACAGTGCCTCAAGGTTGCCCAGTCTTAAATTGCTAAGTCTGTTCACTATTTAACATAGCACTAGTGCCACACAACACGATGGAGGGTACTCTCAATGTGATGGTGGGACTTGTCTCCATACGGACCATGCAGTGATCACTCTTACCGATACTGTCATGGCCAGATAAGTGTGCAACCAGCGGATTGGTGAAAATCAAGTCAGCTATGTTTTTCCCTCTTATTGGTTCCCTCCCCACCCATTGCAGATCCAGTCGAGCAGCTTTCTCCTTTAAGACCTGACCAGGTCAATCAGTAATGCTGGCGCCAAGCCAATCTTGGTGGCGGACATTGAAATCCCTCACCCAGAGTACATTTTATGCCCTTGCCACCCTCATTGCTTCCTCAAATAGTTGCTCAACATGGAGGAGTACTGATTCCTCAGCTGAGGAAGGACAGTATGTGCTAATCAGTAGGAGGTTTCCTTGCCTATGTTTAACTTGATGCCACGAGACTTCATGGGGTCAGAATCGATGTTCAGGCCTCCTGACTATATACCACTGAGCCACCACCTCTGCTGGGTCTGTGCTGCCGGTTGGACAGGGCATATCCAGGGATAGTGATGGGGGTGTCTGGGATACAGTCATACTCATGGAATTATGCCATCGTCTTTTCTGGTGCCTACGTCGATGCCAGGTGGTCTATTCAGTTTCATTTCTTTGTTGACAATTCATAGCGATTGATACAACTGAGTGCCTTGCTAGACCATTTCAGAGGGCACATGAGAGTCAACTATGTTACTGTGGCCCTGGAGTCACATGTAGGCCAGACCAGGTGAGGTTGGCTGATTTCTCTGAAGGGCATTAGTGAATCGGGTGGGTTTTTCCTGACAACTGACAATGATTTCATGGTCATCAGAAGATTCTTAATTTCAGATTTTTTTATTGGATTCAAATTTCACCATCAATTTATTAAACACTTTTAGTTTTGTATATAATTTGTGCTTTAAGTTATGAGAGAAACATTGCCCTTTTTATATTTATCATTTATTACTTTCCACTGAATTACAATCCTTACAACAATCAGTCAGTGTTTGCTTCTAGCTTCCAATGGGTTCCCAATATCCCTTTTCATTGAGTATTAACTTTCAGTGATCACCTCTAGACATTTTCAGAGAGTTCTTTTTTTTAAAAATCCACCACTCGCAAATAAAGCTGATTCTGATGAATCTTCTTCACTTGGCCATGCTTCCTCACTTTCCTCCTTTTAAGACATTCCTGAAAACTTACCTGTTTGACCAAACATTTGGTCACCTTAGGTAACTCTGTGCCGTAATTTGCTTCATAACATTCCGGTGAAATATGTTTGAACATTTCACTATGTTCAAATTGCTGTATAAATGAAAGGTAGTAATATATAACTTCAGACATGCAATTCTTCCACATACCGCAAGTCATGCAAGAGCTTTGATGTTCACTTTTAGCAATGAATTCAAACTCACCACAGCTCAGTCCTTTCTAGTTCCCATGTAATATTACAAGTATACTGGAAAAAAATTAGGAGCTGAACCTGTGGTTCAGGCCCAGTTTTCTTGTCACTCCCTAAATGACAGTCACCAAGCCAACATTTCTCAGATTTTCTGCTGTTAACATGGAGACCGAGAAAATAGGAGTAGTAGGCCATTCAAGCCTGCTCTGCTGTTCATTATGATCACGGCTGATCATCCAACTCATTAACCTGTTCTCATTTTCTTTCCAAACCCTTTGATCCCTTTAGCACAAAGAACTATATCTAATTCCTTTGTGAAAACATTAATGTTTCAGCCTCAACCACTTTCTGGGGCAGACAATTCCATAGACTCACTCCTCTCTGGGTGAAATTGTTTCTCCTTATCTCAGTCCTAAATAGCCCACCCCATATCCTTACACTATCACTCCTGGTTCTGGACTCCCCTGCTCTGACTAGGATAACTATTTCCACTTTGATCATTTACTTGATGGGTAAGCTTGTTAAGTAATTAGAAGATTGTAGCTTATTTTAATATTGGTTTGTTGAGTATTCATTGTTGTACTTACATTCATGTATACCATACAAATGTCTGGTATAAAATTGTATTAAAATTCTACTCCAGAGCGTTTCATAGAGATCAACAAGTTGTTTTTAAATAGTGTCTTTAATGTACAGAAATGACCCAAAATGTTTCATTAAAAATGGTGAGATGGAGTGATTTTCAGACTGGGGACAGATGACTCAAATATGTCAAAGAAGGAGGGGAGAGCGCCCTCATGTGGCACAGTGATAGTGTCCCTACTCCCACCTACTCCAGAGGTGCATAACAACATCATTGAACAGGTTGGTTAGAAAAATAGGTTAAATTTTAAAACATCGAAGGAGAAGAGAGTGGTATTCCAAAGGCTGTAATGAAAGGAATTGAGAGTTCAGAGGAAGAGATCATTTGTGTGTTAAACTCGACGAAAGATTGGAGGGGTGAGACCATGGAGAGGCTTAAACATGATGAGGATAATTTTAAGATGTTGAGGATCAGCTGAGGACAGAGATCTTGGGTGGGTGTAATTTGGTGCAGGATTGAATATGGCAGTAGAGTGTTGTGGAACTGAAGTTTGTGGAGAATGAGCAACCAGTCAAAATGTTGTTGGTCAGATCCTGAGGTGAAAAAGGTTAGATGTACAGGGGTTCAGCAGTAGAGTGGCAAAATAAGCAGTGAAGCAAGTGCTACTATTGAGATAGAATTAGATAATTTTTATAGGATTTGAATGCAAACTCTTGGTGCGAGATTAAATTGGACACCAACCCTTTGTTTTTGTAAGTTTCAATGCCTTTTTAAAGTCCTGTTTTTCTTGTTTCTAATCAACTTTTGTTTTATATTCCTTAGCTATAACTAACTCGGAAAGTGGTGCAAGCAGTGTGTATGAAGATGTTAACAGTGTAAAGGAATATGGTGATTTTGAGTAAGTGATCAAATTGCCAATGTTACTTGTCATTTAAGGTCTATGTCTACTCCTACTCCTATGTTCATTCAGTTCACGAGGCTGCTGTACCATTTGAAAGCATGATTGATGATTTACTTCAATGCCATTTTCCCATGCTATTCCCTTATCCCTCGACATCATTAGTATCTAGAAATGTATTGATCTCTGCCTTGAATTTACTCTGTGACTGAACTTCCACTGCACTCAGGATAGAGAATTCCAAAAATTCACTACCTGCTGAGTGAAAAAAAATGCCTCCTCATTTCAGTCCTAAATATCCTGTCCCTAACATAAAATAAAATGAAGAACTGCACATGCTGGAGATCTGAAACAAAGTTTCTCCTTAATGCTGACACTGTCCCTTGATTCTAGATCAACAAGCTGGAGGAAATATCCCTTCTGTATCTGCCCTGCCATTCCCCTAAATCTCTCCATATAGGACAATTGTCCAGGAAATAATCTGGTGAACCTACAGGAAGAGGCACACAAATTGGCCAGAAAAATCAACAGACCTGAGCACTGTGAGCAGTTTAGGTCTCAGCAGAAGGGTTATAAAGGGATTAATTAAGGAAGGGAAAATGGAAATGAGTGTAAGATTGAAGGGAACATAAAACTGACCGGAAATGTTTCTAGAGGCATGTAAAGGGAAAAAGATTGGTGAGGACAAATATAGGTCCCTGAAGGTTTGTAACAGGGGAATTTAGAATGGAGAGCAAAGAAGTGGCTGATGAATTATATACTTTTGGTTCTGTATTCACAATAGAGGACAAAAATAACAAATTAGAAATGTTGGTGAACACCGGGTTTAGTGAGAGGGAGGAAGTGAATGAAATCAGTCCTAGTAGGGAAATGGTGTTGGGGAAGATTGATGGTGTCGAAGCCCAATAAATCCCCACAGCCTGATAATCTACACCCCAGAGTACTTAAGGAAGTGGCAGGATTGGACAGAGTCAAGTCAGAATTGATTTATGGAAGAGAAATCCTGCTTCTTCAAGGATGTAACTAATAGAGTTGATGAGGGGGAGTCAGTAGATATGGTTTAAGAGGTGAACTTTCAGAAGGCTTTTGACAAAGTCTTACATAAGATTTTACATTAGCATGTAAAATTAACTTGGGCGCAATCCATTGATATGGACAGAAAACTGGTTTGCAACAAGGAAACAAATAGTTGGAATAAACAGGTCTTTTTCTGAAAGGCAGGCAGTGATTGATATGGTACCACAATAATATTAATGATTTAGATGAGGGTACTAAATGTAATATCTCCAAATTTTCAGATGACATGTTAAACAAATCTTCTTGAAAACTTTAAACTGAATTGTTAAATTGTAGGAGCGAAAAAAATACAATTTATTATAAAGGATATAACAACTCAACACCAAGAAAATTATAGTCTGACTGGGCAGAGTCAGTTTGGATTAATGAAAGGGAAACCATGTTTGCCAAAATTATTAGGCCTTTTGGAGGATCTTACAAGAACACATGGATATGAAATATTTGGGACGTTAAAATGCAAGGAGGATGCAGAAATGTATAAGTGTGATTTGGACAAGCTGAATAATGGGCAGTTGCGTGGTGAATACAACATAATGTGGATAAATGTGCAGGTATCCACATTACGGTGAAAACAGGAAGGCAGATTATTATCTGAATGGCTATAAATTGAGAGAGAGGAATGTGCAACAAGACCCATGTGACCTCATACACCAATTGCTGAAGGTAAGCATGCAGATGCAGCAAGCAGCAATGAAGACAAGTGATATGTCAGCATTTGTAGTGAGTACAGGAGCAGGGATGCCTTGCTGCCATTATATAGGGTCTTGGTGAGACAACATCTGGTATATTGTGTGCAGTTTTAGTCTCCATACCTGAAGAAGGATGTTCTTGCTATAAAGGGATTTCAGCAAAGTTTTACCAGACTGATTCCTGGAATGATGGGACTGGCATATAGGAAAGGTTGAATAACTTAGATTATATTCACTGGCGTTTATAACAATGAGGGAGGATCTCGTAGAAACCTCTAAAATTCAAACAGCACTAGACAGGGTAGATGCATAAATGCTGTTGTCGATGTTGGGTAAGTCCAGAACGAGGGCCATAGTCTGAGAATATAGTAATAACCATTTACGGCTGAGATGTGAGAAATTTCTTCAGCGATGAAATGGTGAGCCTGTGGAATTCACTAGCATGGAAAGCAGTCGAGGCAATAACATTATATGATTTCAAGAAGAAGTTGGATATAGCATTTGAGGCTAAAGGGATCATAGGATATGGAGGAAAAGGGGAAACAGGCTGTTGAGTTGGATGATCAACCATGATCATTATGAATGGTGGAGCAGGTTTGAAGGGCTGATTGGCCTATTCCTACCATTTGCTGTGCTTACACTGTGCTCCCTCTGACAAGTAGAGCATTCCTTGGGACTAAAATTTAACTTAATAACCCAGGTAATATCTTATCAAGATTCTATACAAGTAAAATCAGACATCTTTACTCCAATGCCCAAATCCTTTGTGATGAAGGCCAACATAGCATTCACCTTCCAAACTGCTTCCTGTAACTGCATGTTAACTTTCAGTAACTTATGAACAAAGGATACCAGATTTCTTTGGACATCACCATTTGCCAATCACTCACCATTTTAAGAAATACACTGCGCATCCATTCCTCCTACCGAAGTGGATAATCTCATACTTATTCACATTATATTCCATCTGCAATGTTCTTATCCACTCACTTCACCTGTCCATGTCTTCTTGAAGCCTCTTTGCATTCTCTCCTCACACACATGCACACCTAGTTTTGTGTCATCTGTGAAATTGGAAATGTTACTTTTGATTACCACATCCAAATCAGTAATATAGTTTGTGAATAGTTGGCCCAAGCACTGATCTTTGCAGTACCACACTGGTCATAACCTATCAACCTGAGAATGATGCATTTATTCATACTCTATTCTTTCCATTAGCCAATTCTTAATTTATGCTCATCAATTCCCCCTATCCTCTAGGATCTAATTTTGTGTGCTAAACTCCTGAGTGGGAATTGAATTTTCAGAAGGCTTTTAAAAAAAGTATTTCATATCCACGTGTTCTTGTAAGATCCTCCAAAAGACCTAATAATTTTGGCAAACATGGTTTCCCTTTCATTAATCCAAACTGGCTCTGCCCAGTCAGACCATAATTTTCTTGGTGTTGAGTTGTCATATCCTTTATAATAAATTGTATTATTTTTTGCTCCTACAAATTAACAATTCAGTTTAAAGTTTTCAAGAAGATTTGTAGCTCAGGTTGTGGGTGAGGTTGTAGACATGCTCGCCGAGCCGGTGGGTTTGGTTCAAACGAACCACAACACATTGCAGCAACCCGGAGCTACGCAAAGCAGAACAGGAGCACCTATATGGAGTCTTGAAAAGGAATGGATACTCGAAAAGCACAATCCACCATTACCTGTGAGATAGATCACAACAGGAAGACACAACACGACCAGACTCACTAATCACCCTATCATTCATCAAGGACATTTCAGAGATGACCACAAGACTACTCAGACTGCTAGGTATCAGGGTAGCCCACAAACCACAACCACCCTACAACAGCTACTGACGAACGTAAAGGATCCCATAGCTGATCACAATCAGCAAAACTGGTTTAATGTACAAAATACTATGCAAGGACTGTGAGAAACGCTACATAGGCCAAACCAGAAGAAAACTGAAAATACGGATACATGAACACTAACTACCCACCGAGAGACACGACCAATTCTCACTGGTCTCACTACACACTGACTATGAAGGACACGAATTCAACTGGGACAACACATCCACAATTGTACAAGCCAAACAGAGACATGCCAGGGAATTCCTGGAGGCCTGGTATTACAACCGGAACTTCATCAACAAACACATTGAATTGTGTACAAACCACTGAGAAACAGAACCGGAAATGGTACCAAACACCCCAACGAACTGAAGCATATAAATAACAAGCAGGACAGAACACCAATGCTTCACCAGAGGTGCACTGATGATGTTACCTAGCAGGGTGATGAAATGTTTGCAACCAAACCAAACTCAGTAGTTCCCTATTTTCACTTTCCCTCTTATCTCAAATTATAAGGTTATACTTTCAACATTCCAATTTGCAGGCACTGTCCAGATTGAATAGGGTTTTGAAAGATGATCACTGAGGCATCAATTACTTTAGTAGCCATCTCTTCCAGCACCCTAGAATGTGGATCTTTGGGTCCTAGGATGTATCAACTTGTGTTCCCTTAATTTTTGTATCTTTTTGTTACTAATACTAATTTCTTTCAGTTCATCATTCCAGTTAGTCCCTTGGCTGTCTGTGATTTCTGGGGGATGAATTGTGTGTATATCCTTTCTTGGGCGCCATGATTCGTATTATGGTATGATTCTAGACACACTCTCTAAATGCTCCTTTTTGTTGCCGACTCGATGAGTGTCAGCAGATCGCAATCGATAGTGGGAAATGTAACGTTTTCTTGCACTCCATGTTTTCCAACATATTAATATGTTATGTGTTATGTGCCAGTGGTATTCTATACGTCCCGAAGTTTCATGTACCTTTTCTAGTAAAATTAGAGGAGACAACTAAATCTATGCTCTTACTAATTCATTTCCTGGCATTTTACTGTGTTCTCTATAGAGACAGAGCTTCAAAATCAGACCCAAATAAAACCAGTTGGGCAAATATCTTCAGGAAGCGTGAAGAAAATGTAAAGACAACTGGAGAAATGAACACAAAGGTACAAGAAGCTGAAAGGTACAGTGAAATGTATTACTACTTTTGACACCTAAAGCAAATAACATGTTTATAGATTACTGTCGCAGTTATTGTAGAATATTCACCAATTTGCAATAATGTTGGTAATTGTAGAGTTTGTACTTTGCTGAATTTTAATTCTGATTGTACTAGTCTTGCTTTGCCTACTAATTTGTGCTTAATGTAGCATGTGGTGCTGCTATTTTTCTCAGTGTCTGAGATTTAGAACATCTTGGTAGAAGTTTATGACTATGGACTGTATTTTTGTCAGAAATGGATACAATTGCATTAGTACTTATTACCCAGTTAGTATGTTTACTCTTGTTGTATCTTAATTTAATAATGATAAAGAGAGCAAATCTTTTGCAGTGGTGGCAAATTTTAGTAAGATTTTATAACATATGAATATTAGGGGAACTGGAACAGTTTACCATGCTTAAGAATTTGTTAATCTAGTTCAATTGAGTGCATTGTTCAAAGGTTTTACACAAAACTACACTGATCTAGTCAGGTAACCTCGCCCTATTTTTGAATCTAGGTCCACGAGGTGATGTTCCTGTAGCTGATTTAATATAACTTGAGGTGGTAGAGGTAGAGTGTAACAGCATGGAAACAGACCCTTCAGTCCAACTCGTCTGCATCATATTCTGAGTATTACTGGTGGGATCCTCTTCTTGCATTTCCCTTCCGACACTGCCAGCAATATTGTGGAGAGCTGGCAACTTTCTAGAAATTTTGCAACAGCATTTCACCTCTTTTTAGCCATCTGCAAATTACATCATTACGATTGCTTAAGATAAAACGCAACTTTCCTTTCCAAGGTGTATTTAACATTTACATGTTTTTCCCTGCAAGGTCAGTTAGAAACAGTGTTGAGAAGTTGGACAGGCATCCTGCTGCTGATGTATTGGTTGAATGGTCCTATTGAGAGTGAGGCTGAGCCGGAAGTATTCGTCAGGCTTTGCAGTGATGATGTCTTCGGTTGCATCACGTAGATCAGCTTTTTTTATCAGTGATTCCAGTTCTCTTAAGATCACATTGCTTCAAAATTACATGATTTTGCACTAAATATCAATCTGATGGTAGCTACTTAATACTGGTAAAAATGGCATTCATAGTTGCTTTATTACATTAAAGTGTTAGATTTGTGAATATTAATTGTTTTCTTTCTCTCCTACTTAAGACTGGATGGCAATAATGAGGGTAAGTTGTTTCTCTTGATCTTTGCACAGTTAAATATAGATATACTGTTCAAACAATAATTTCTGTAAACTGTTCTGCTTTATTTCACAGATGGCCTCATTGCAGATTTTAAGGCAACCAGGTAAAATGATGCTTTTACAAACTAAACCAATATGCAGAAATAAAAAAAATAGAAAATGTTGGAATGCAAAAAGTTGATCAAAATTTTAATTGTAGCTTTAATTGTAACTGCAGAACTTCCATACAAAAGCAAAATACTGCAGATGCTGGAAAGCTAAACTAAAACCAGAAAGTGCTGGTAATACTTGACCCAAGTGTGGAGAAGGAAAGAGGGTTCATGTTACTGTTTAATTAATGAACTTCCACTGAGAGTGCTGATCAATTATCATCAAACTAAAATGTTAATTCAGAATAGTGTAGTCAGGCTGGAGAAACATTTCCCTTAAATGTTCACTACACTTTTTTGTCCACTTTTTTGCATGCTGATTCACTTGATGTGTCTTTCAGACATTTCTTGTGATTTTTGTTTTTGTTAGTTAATGTAAAGAAAAATCACAAGTTCATGAAATATAAAATGTTGAGTATATTATGTATATTTATCATAGAAATTACAGTACAGAAGAAGGCAATGGTTCCATTTAGAAGCTCTTTTATTGTTAGAGCTGTTTGGTACATCACTTCTCCTATATCCTTTCTATTCCTTATCTTCAAATGCTATTCAGTATCATTTATAAAGAATGTTATTGTCTTTGATGGTCAGAAACTAATATAATTAACTTACAGTTGAGATTATAGCATTCTTTAATGCTTGGCAATTAGAGATCCTTGTTCCAATGTGTATGTAGGTGTTTGCATATAGTTGGGAAATAAACAGCAACACAGAATTAAAGAAGGTAGAATGCTAAGGTTAAGTCATAAAATAAGGCGCTGAAATGAAACTAGTGAATACTACAACACTGTGAGGTTGTCAGGCTCTGGTTTTGCACTGGTTACAGTTCTGCTGAGAATGGTCTAATAAACCAGGTTTTATGTCTTCCCCAAATACAACAAAAAAAACACACCCTGACTCTGAGCTATTACTCTTCCTTACAAGGAATCTAGAGCACTGAAAAGAAGACAAATTGAGGCCCAGGCTCAGACCCACCTCATACAGCATGGAAACGGACCCTTCAGTCCAACTCATCCATGCTGACCAGGTTTCCCAAATTAAAGTAGCCCCATTTGCCCGCATTTGGCTCATCTGTCTCTAAATCCTTCCTATCCATGTACCTGTCTTTTAAATGTTGTAACTGTACCTGTATCTACCACTTCCTCTGGTGGTTCATTCCATATATGCACCACCCTCTGTGAAAATGTTGCCCTTCAGGTCCTTTTAAAATCTCTCCGTGCTCACCTTAAACCTATGCCCTCCAATTTTGAACTCCCCTGCCCTGGGGAAAAGACCTTTGCTAATCACCCTATTTATATCTCTCATGATATTATAAACCTCTATGATCATAGACTAGATCATAGAATCCCTACAGTGTGGAAACAGGCCCTTCGGCCCAACAAGTCCACACCGACCCTTGGAGCATCCCACCCAGACCCATCCCCCTATAACACACACACCTCTGAACACTACGGGCAATTTCCCATGGCCAATCCACCTAGCCTGCACATCTTTGGACTGTGGGAGGAAACCAGAGCACCCGGAGGAAACCCACGCAGACACGGAGAGAATGTGCAAACTCCTCACAGACAGTCGCCCGAGGTGTCACCCCTGAATCTCTGATGCTCCAGGGTAAAAGTCCCAGCCTATCCAGTCTCACTTTATAACTCAAACCCTCCAGTCCCGGTAACATCCTTGTAAATCTTTTCTGCAACCTTTCCAGTTTAATAGCATTCTTCCTACAACAGAGTGATCAGAATTGTATGCTGTACTCAAAAAGTGGCTTTGCCAATGTCCTGTACAGCTGCAACATGACATTTCAACTCCTCGACTCTGTGTTTTGACCAATGAAGGCAAACATGCCAAATGCCGCCTTCACCACCATGTCTACCTGCAATGTCACTTTCAAGGTTATATGTACCTGAACACCTAAGTCCATCTGTTTAGCAACACTCCTCAGGGCCCTACCATTAACTAAGTTCTGCGTTCGTTTGTCTTAACAAACTCCAGCACATCACGTTTATCCAAATTAACTCCATCTGCCACTTCTTGGCCCAATGGCCCAGCTGATCAAGGTCCTGTTGTACTCTGAAATAACCTTCTTCACTGTCCAATTTTGGTGTCATCTGCAAACTTACTAAACATGCCTCCTATATTCTCATCTAAACCATTTATATGAATGACAAACAACAGTGGACCCAGCACCGATCCTTGTGGCACACCACTGGTCACAGGCCTCCAGACTGAAAAGCAACACTCAACCACCACTCTGTCTCCTACGGTCAAGCCAATTTTGTATCCAATTGTCTAGCTCTCGCATGTCATCTAACCCTACTAACCAGTCTATCATGTGGAATTGAAGGCCTTTCTAAAGGCCACATAGACAATGTCTACCGCTCTGCCCTCATCTATCCTCTTGGTCACATTCTCAAAAACTCAATCGATGTCAGGCTCACTGGTCTTTGGTTCCCTGCCTTTTCCTTTCCACCTTGCTTAAATAATGGCACCATGTTAACCAGCCGCCAGTCTTATGGCACCTCACCCATGGCTGTAGATGATACAGATGTCTCTGCTAGGGGCCCCACAATTTCTTCCCTAGCTTCCCACAATGTCCTGGGATACACTTGATCAGGTCCTGAGAATTTATCTACCTTAATGCGTTTTAAGATCTCCAGCACCTCCTTTTCTGTAATATGGACTCTTTTCACGATATCACTATTTATTTACCCAAGTTCCCCAGTTTCCATGTCTTTTTCCACAGTAAATACTGATGTGAAATATTTGTTTACTATCTCACCCATCTCCTGTGGTTCCATACATAGACTGCCTCATTGATCTTTAAGGGGCCCTATTCTGTCCCAAGTTATTCTTTTTTGGCCTTAGTGTACTTGTAAAATCTCTTTGGGTTCTCCTTAACCTTATCTACCAAAGCTATCTCATTCCCTTTTTGCCCTCCTGACTTCCCTGTTAAGTATATGCCTACTACCCCATAATCCTCAAGGGATTCATTTGGTACCAGCTGTCTATACCTGACGTATGCCTCCTTTTTTTTTGACCAGAGCCTCATTATCTCTAGTTATCCAGTGTTCCTTACTCCTACCGCCTTTCCCTTCACTCTCTCAGAAATATACTGACTGGTTATCGTTTGAAAGCCTCCTACTTGCCAGTCGTCCCTTTATCTGTGAACAGCCTATACCAGACCGAGGAGGAATCAGGAGGACTGTGAAGGAGATAAGTTGAGGCTTTGGGCCTATACAAGAGACTGAGCAGCTGAAATGGGGGATTGAGTGGCAAGCCAGCATTTGAAAGAAATGGGGAGAAAAAAAGTAAAATAGTGACATCATAGGAAAACTGTAGATTGATTAGCTGATGAATATTGCTGACACATTTCTCTTGCTCCAAGTTTAGGGACTGATAAGAAAAATCAGTAAAGTTAAAAGTGTAAGTAAGGCATTTGGTTAGCTTTTTTTTTTTAAGTGATTTTGACACCAGGCAGGTGAGTAGCTGGTGAGACTTTTCCCTTTTATTTTTCCGCAGTAATACTAATAGTGCTTACTGTTAGTATTAAGAAAGTTTATTATCTCCTAGGGGAATAGCAGGGTTGCTCTGAACAGTGTGGAGTACATCCTGTGCTGTGTGGGAACTCTAGCTGCTTCCGTTACGGTTATCCCGAATATGTGTAAGAAGTATTGTCGACTGTACCAATGGACAGTGAATCTGTGGCATTCTGAGGGCTGTTAAGAGGAGGGGTTGTTAAGTATATTCAAAGCTGAGATAGACATTTTTAATGAGTAAGGGAGTAGAGGATTATGGGGAAAAGACAGGAAAGTGGAGTTCAGGATTGTCATCGGCAAAGATCTTGTTGAATGGCGGGGGGATTTGATGGGCTGAATGGCCTATTTCTGTTCCATCTTATGGTCTTTAAGCTTGAAGTAAAGCATTCCACCAACTAATTTCACAAAAACTATATTCTGCATTTCTCTTTTGTTCTTCTAGCAGTAATCCTCAGTTCATATCTCCTTTATTACTAATTTTTCAGTTATGTTTGAAAATATCCTTGAATACCATTTAAATTTCTTCTTTAAATATTCCCCAAATATTGAGGTTTTCTTCATAATGCACCATTCTGGTGAATTTTTGTTATACTTTTCATACCATTGTGCTGCCTGACTGAGACCTAATTATTTCCTTGGATAAATTCAGCATTGCCTTATTAATTGTATTCAAAATGTACAGAATTAGGATCCAATTTGGAATTTGCAAACTTTCCCAGTTGCATTGATTTTTATTTTAAAGTGAATCGCTAAATTTCTCTGTTCATTCACCCTGTTAAGTACAACGCTTAAGGGCATACTTGCCTTACGGTTCACAAAATGTACAATTCACAATTGAATATCTATCCATTTGATGAATCTACCTATGCCTTGATGCAATTTTGTATTTTATTTCACCTCCGCTTCTATGGCTTGTAATTTGGTATCATCAGTGAAATTTCATGTAATTTGTCTTGCAACTAAATTATTTCTGGTGAACACAAAAAACCAAGAATTTTCAATGCTGAAAACCCAGATACAGCTAAATGCCTTTATCATTCCTAATGATAACAATTTATGTCTTAATCATTTGCTTGACAACAGCTCATTTGAGATTCTATGATGTGAAAACAAATTATGGTTCAATGTAGAAAAATTATAGTGAGCTTAAATTGTGACTATTTGACATGTTAACAACAGATCACATCAAATTAGTAAATTACAAATATACTGCTCATTCCTCAGAATTTAAATCCCGATTTCCAATGTGTGTGTCTGAGTACATTTCAGTTAGAGCTCTCCCCCTTGCTTATTGACTTGAATAAACATTCCTTTAAGTACAACACTAAACACTGCAGATCAGATATAGTGATCTCGATTGCAACGCTACTAGGTTGCAGGGGCGTGGTGACTGAATAATATCAGATTGCAATACCACACTGCTGCTGAATCTAGAAAGTTTATATGAGACATGTATATATATATCTCAAATGACCAAGAACAAGACTGGGCATGTATCTGATGCTTGCTAAAATCAAATTGCATATTAAGGCACTAGATTTTCAAATGAAAGTAGGCACCCTGGATTCGGCACCAGCAGAAATGTATCTCGATAAAGTAACTTTGGGAGGAAGGGAAACTAGAACACAAGAATACTTAGTTTATTTTATTACAGCATCAATGGTCTTTTCAAAATATTCAGTAACTACAAACTTGTAGTTGATCTGTTATTTTTTAAAGAGTAAACAACATGAGTTACTTGAACCAAATACCAAAATATCAGCATCCCTAACAGGCCACAGAAATTACAGTATAGAAAATGGCCATTTGTACCATCACATCAGTACCTCTTCAATTGGAGCTAATCTAATTAAAATTCTACTTTGTAAAACAAAACGGTGACTGAAAAACTCGTTTTAGAACAAATACATATATGTCAATTAGAAGAAAAAGAAAGCCCCTTAAGATCTAAATTTTAGGTTGCCCAAAAGCAGTATACAGGCAACAGTCAATACAGTGTGGAGCAGGAGGAACACACCAGGTCAGGCAGCATCAGAGGAGCAGGGAGGTCAATGTTTCGGGTTTACACCCTTCATCAGCACTTTCCTGCTCCTCTGCTGCTTGACCTACTGTGTTCCTCCTGCTCCATACTGTATTGACTCTGACTTCAGCATCTGCAGTTCTTGCTATCTCGAGGTGTACAGGCAACATTGTGTTTAGCTTGCGGTGTTTAATTTGGTTACAAAGCAGAAAAAATATTCCATTTTTTTAAGTGAAAATGTTGCTTTAATAAACCTGAAAAACTAATGCATATCTGTAAAATGTATTTCACTTTATTAGAGAGAAGGTGAAAGGTATATTCAAAGGCAAGAGAAAAGATCAAAATGAAGAAAAAGAGACAAAAGTGAATAAAAAGAAAATGCTAAAAGAGCAAGAATTTAGAGAAAAGTTTAATGTGAGTTTACATTCCTAAATAAATTATGCACTTCTGCAAAACATCACAATGTGTTTGTTACTGAAAATACATAACTGATACGCTGTGGTCAGCAGGAAGAGCCCTGGTTTAGTTTTGTTGATTAAAACACCACATAATCATGTACCTATGTGCAACTATTTCATCTGGCATGGGGAGGGTGTATGTAACCCTCCCTTGCATACCAGGCTCGAGTCAAACTTTTAAGGCTATTTCCTGGAAGTGCTTCTCCCATCTTCTCCGTTCCCCTCCCTTCCTTGTGATCGGCACCATAGTCATACATCACAGACACGGCCTGTTCAGTCCAACCAGTCCTGTCGACCAAAATCCCAAACTAAACTAGTCCCACCTGCCTGCACTTGGCCCATATCCCTCCAAACATTTCTTATTCATGTACTTATCTAAATATATGTAAATGTTGTAACTCTACCCACATCCACCACTTCCTCTGGAAGTTCATTCCACACAGGAACCACTTTTAACTCTTTGCCAGAGATGTGCCATCCAACGGATTTTCAGACCTGTATACATCAATAATAATAGCTTTGTAAAGAAGCTGCCTGAACTGGGGAATGTTGTGACTAAAAATGACATGGCAAGAATGTTAGAAATATGGCTAAACCTCAATGTTATCTCTGCGTGTTGCAATTGTTACCATAAAATTTTGATTTTTAAAAGAAGTTCAGATTAAAACATTGTCTTGTATCAAGGGCACAATATGCAATCAGCAATCATGTCAAAGATTGACGTGAAGTGAAGGGATGGTTGAATGAAAGAATTGGCAGCTTTTGAAGTAGGTGAGAGGTCAAATGGATTTAAAGAATGCAACAATGAAATAGGTGACAAGCTATGGATGATGGTGATAGTCTCCAATTACCTTCCACCACATGGTCATTCAGGAATCCTAATGGTATTGGGAATGTATCTATGCCAAATAGACTACAATGATTCAAGAAAGCAGCTCACCATCACCATCACCTTCTCCAGGGAAAGTAGGGATGGGCAATAAATGTTCACCCAGCCAGCAACACACACTCATCCCATGAGTAAAGTTTAAAAAAAAAACTTTTCCACTCTTACCATCAGCGATTGGTGTGTCTTGATTTGTATAAGTTCATTTGTTTGAGCATGTTATGAATTCACCTCCCATAGCCATCAAGTCCTAGACTAGAAACCAAAGCCTCCTAACTCCAAGGCAGGGACACAGCATCCTGCACCACAACACCATAAATGAGAACAAGTTTTTAAAATTCAATATTTTGGAGGGTTGTAGTATGATTTAAGTAGTGGAGTGTTGGAAAAGCTGAAATTTGTAATGCTTGATATTAAAGATTCCAGCAGAATAACAGAGACAAGAGATGCCAAAGGTGTGGATAAAGGTTCTATTGATAATCATGAGTTGAGATGTTAACAAAGGAGTAGATGATGCAAGGTAGAAAATGATCCTGTTGTTGACTAGGATGTGGAATTTGAACTTTGGGGCATTTACACAAGATACCGTGGCAACTTTCTTTTGACTACTAGCTATATGAGCTAGCAGGAATATTTATTGAATCATAGCCTAGTGCTCAGGTTGCTAGGAGAAGAACTTAATAGTCTATATTGAGCTGAAGAAAATTTATTCTTATCCATGATGTCAATTAGTAGTAGTGCTTAGTAATGATTATGGAATCAAGTATAGTGGTAGACCATAGATTTAAAATGATTAGAGGTTTAGGACTGAGTATTTACAAAGGATGTACGATGTGGAATGTATATCCAGAAATACGTAAGCTATAAGCTCTTCCTTTCTTAATAGCTGAGATTCCTCATTTGTATCATGGTACGTATAAATAATCTCTATTTCAACCTTTTGTGGATATTTTCTAGTATACTAAGGAGATAGTTGTGGAAAACATTGCAGTTGTAGAGCAGAATGCTGTACGGGAGGAAAAAGGATCCCTGTACTTACCCATAAAATCCGGAGAGAAGCTGGATGTAATCGATATTGGAGAAGGAAACCAAATTATCTGTAGAAACTCGGACGGCAAATGTAAGTAGCTATTGTTACTGTTTACACGGGATTCTAATTGCATTAAAAAATTTGCTTATTTTCTCACTACAGAATGTACTAAAATCTTTGGGTGCAAGTTGTGAAAATAATTTCAAATCTGTACTTGGATAATATAAACTGCATCCTGATGGGTCAACGTTTGCATTGGTCTATGCTGCACAGATTATAAATGTCCCAGTTATGATTTTTGGTTAGTGATGAGTTTTACTAATGAGTTTGAGTGGTAGTAAGATTGCTACATATGGCATTAGTAACTCTAAGCTAGCAGTTTCAGTTCCTAGTCATTGGACAACCTTGTGCTTTGGAAAGTGTGCAGACAAAAGTGAAACTTAAGTTCAGCTCAATTTTAATCATTTCATATCTCTGCTGCATGCCCTATATTTAAATGTCCTTGAATGGTGACTATTTTTTCCTACATGTGATGAGTAACAGTGTCCCAGCAAGAACCTCTTTACTTCTGAAAGATAGGAATTTCTTGTCATTATCACAGCCTGGTTTCCTAATTCTATTAATTGCTCATTTTCTATTGGTTCATATTGAGTTGACAAGCAATAATGGCTGAAATTATTTTATTGGTCTCATTGTTATTTAACTATCCTCCTCCTGATATTTTCTATTCTAATTATAATTAATCTGCTTAACTTTTGTTTCTAAAGTGAATGATTTTCAAACTACAGCAGTGTAAATGTTTATCAAAGATTTCCTGTAGCTTTCAGTGAAATTCCTTTATCAAGAGTTAATACTGATAAGTACTTGATTTAATCGTTAAGTTTCTGAATAATTTATGCAACCCTGCTACTCGGCTTATGTTTAAAATAATTATGTAAACAGTTTTGCTGTTTCTCAGTGATCGATTGAGGACGAGTACCAAGTAACATTCCTTTTGTTCCGTTTGTAATGCACATTAGATGGAAATCTGAACAACTGTTAGATAGTTTGAGATAATTTCAGATAATTCATTACATAAAATTGGTGGAAATGAAATATTCACAGAATTTTTTTCTTCAAAACTGACTTTAACAAATTGAAACCACATTTACAAAATAGGATTATTTTGTTTTGTTTCTTTTAGATGGTTATGTTCACGTACGGCATTTAACATTTAGGTAAGGAGCAATTTTGCTTAAAATAAATATTTCTTTTTATTTTAAGTTCAAAAATGACAGCTGTTTTTCTTTACAGAAGCCAGAATTAACAGGAATGCTTTACTTCGGAAGGAAATGAACACAAGTTATTGTTTTGAAAGTTACTGATTTTCAAAAGAATTTCTGTATATACTATATTTATAGCTATCACTTTAATGCACAGTCATTTCAGTAGTACATCAAAATGCCTGTCTATTGTAATAAAAGATGTTGAAAGAAAAAACACAATCTTTCTGGAATTCACATTATTTTAAAAAAATGCTGCAAGATATGGCAGATAGTGTCATCAGATTGATAACTTCTGAGCAAGAGGCACATGAATGTGTGTTTGAATCCAAAAAGCACATTTGACTGGAGTATAATGAATAAAATATAAAACAAATTTGTGTAACTAGTTTGTGTTTTAATTTAAAAGGGGCTACTTGAGATTTTTGATAGCCCAACAGGAAAATAACCATTACAGGTTTTCTTCTTTCTGTTGAGTTTTACCTGTCCACATATCGGTAGTAAACCAAAACCAAAAGAACTGCAGATGCTGTAAATCAGAAACAAAATCAGAAATTGCTAGAAAAGCTCAGCAGGTCTGGCAGCATTTGTGAAGAGAAATCAGAGTTAACGTTTTGGGTCTGGTCTGATTTCTCTTCACAGATGATGGTGGTGAACCAGTTTTTTTTTAAATTATGTGCTGCTTTTTACATAGTGAAATGCACAAAATACAAAGGTGATTTGCAATATCAGAAGTGTCCTATGAATTGAAGCGGATCTAAGGGGGGGGGGTTTGACATTCTGAATTTAATCTTGCACTCTACTGATGTCACTCTGAAAGTGACATCAACTGATCAGCTTCTAAAGGACAAAAATAACTTCATTTTTGAGAGTCTTGTTTTCATTTTAGATCACTGGCATTTGTGGTCTTTTGTTAATTGGCAGAAAACTTGCCACTCTGAAGAACATTTGAAGTTACTGCAGATTTGTATTGATAATTCAGGTTTCATCTGTTTCTGTGGGCAAGTGAGATTAAAATCAAGATCCGATAATAACACGAAGTCTATTTTCTAAAATCGTACACATAAACCCCACCATAAATTTAAGATTAATATGATGTAGTACATTGATTGAAAGAATATGGTTGTGCTGTGAATAATTTGTGGATGAACTTCAATTCCTGAGGATTTTGACTTGCTTGTCGAGCTAGCTTGTTTCTATTCAGACGTTTTGTCACCGTGCTAGGTAACATCATCAGTGAGGCCTCCGATGAAGCAATGTTGCTTGGAATTTATACTGTCTGATCTGTTATGGTGAGTTGTCATTTCCAGTTTTGATCTGTATGGGTTTGTATACGGGGTCCAATTCTATGTTTGTTGATTGCATTATGGGTGGAGAACCATGCCTCTAGGAATTCTCATGCGTGTCTATGTTTGGCTTGGGCTACTGAAGTTACATTATCCCAGTTAAACTGATGGCCTTCATTGTCTGAGTTTACCAATATTAAGGAAAATTCATCGTATCATTTTGCTGCTAGCCGATGTTTGTGGCAGTCGTTGCATGATATTTTCTAAACTACGTTGGTTCTGCATGATGTGGGAATGGGGTCTTCAATCCTTGAGTGTTTGTCATTGTGTGGCTGTGGGCTTGTATGCTACCATGATTCCTAGTGGTCTTAGGAGTCTTATTGTCAGTTCTGATATGTTCTTGATGTAGGGCAGTGTGTTAGGGCGTACTGTGTCCTCTTGGTGTTGCCTGTTTAGTAGGCAACTGCGGATGAAGTTGCGGGGTTATCCGTTCATAGCGAAAACTTTGTATAGGTGCTCTTTCTCTTTCCTGTGCAGTTCTGTTGCAGTGAGTGCTGGCCCGTTTAAATGGTGTGCTAACACAGCTTTGTTTGTGGACGTTGGGGTGTTGCTGTGGAAGTTGAGAATTGGGTCAATGTGGGTTGCTTTCCAAACTGAGGTTTGGAACTCCCCGTTGGTCATACAGTCAACTCTGACATCCAGAAACGGAAGCTGATTATTGTTTTCTTCTCCTCTCATGAATTTAATCCTGGCGAATACGTTGTTAATTGAGATGGTGTGTCTCTTCTAGTTTGTTGGGTTTAATAATGACAAATGTGTCATCTGTGTACCGGATCCACAGTTTAGGTAGAATGCAGGGGAGGGTTCTAGTGTATTCTACTCTTTGCATGAATGAGTCCTGAGATGGGTAACCCCTACTGGTGTACCATTGATCTGTTTGTACACTTGACCATTAAAGACAAAGTGTGTGGTAAGGCAGAGGTCTAGTAGTTTAAGTATGTTGTCATTGCTGATGGAGCTGCTGGTCTGTGTTTCTGTTTCCTCTAGTAATGTGGCTAGTGGGATGGCAATTGATGTGAATAAAGCTGAGACATCAAAAGATACCATAATCTTGTCGTCGCTGATTTTTATGTTAACATAGAAACAGAGAACAGTACAGGCCCTTCAGCCCACGATGTTGTACCAACCTATTATCCTACTAAGATCAAACTGCCTTGCATACCCTACATTTTACTATCATCCATGTGCCTATCCAAGAGTCGCTTAAAAGTCTCTAAAGTATCTGACTCCACTACCACTGCTGGCAGCGCATTCCACATGCCCACCACTCTCTGTGTGAAGAACATACCTCTGACATCTCCCCTATACCTTCCTCCAATCACCTCAAAATTATGCCCCCTCATAATAGTCATTTCCACCCTGGGAAAAAGTTTCTGGCTATCCACTGTATCAATGCCTCTCATCATCTTATACACCTCTTTGCTCCAATGAAAAGAGCCCTATCTCCCTCAACCTCTCCTCATAAGACCTGTCCTTCAGTCCAGGCAGCATCCTGGTAAATCTCCTCTGCACCCTCTCTAAAGCTTCCACATCTTTCCTATAATGAGGTGATCAGAACTGAACACAATATTCCAAGTGTGGTCTAACCAGGGTTTTATAGAGCTGCAGCATAACCTCACGGCTCTTAAACTCAATTCCCCTGCCAATGAAAGCCAACACATCATACGCCTTCTTTACAACCCTATTAACTTGGGTAGTAACTTTTGGGGGATCTATGGACGTGGACCCCAAGATCCCTCTGTTCCTCCACACTGCCGAGAATCCTGCCATTAACCCTGTATTCTACATTCAAATTCGGCCTTCCAAAATGAATCACTTCACACTTTTCTGGGTTGAATTCCGCCACTTCTTTGCCCACCTCTGCATCCTGTCAATGTCCCGTTGCAACCTACAACGCCGTCCACAATTCCACCAACCTTCGTGTCATCGGCAAACTTATTAACCCACCCTTCCACTTCTTCATCGAGGTCATTTATAACGATCACAAAGAGCAGAGGTCCCACAACAGATCCCTGCGGAACACCACTGGTCACAGAGCTCCAGGCTGAATACTTTCCATCTGCTATCACCCTCTGTCCAATAGAAGACAGTCAGTTTTGTATCCAGACAGCCAAATTTCCCTGAATCCCATGCCTCCTTACTTTCTGAATGAAACTGTTCTTCAAAATGAAAATGTTCTTGAAGATATTGAGGAAATCTTGGGTTGAGTGGATGGAATGGGGTGATCCATCGACTAGGTGCTTCAATCTCTGATGTAAGTCCTTGGCCAGTTTGTGTGAAGGTGTGCCTGGTACGGAGTCTGAGGGGAATGTGTGGCTTATGTTCTTCAGGAAGTCCATAGAAGCAGGGGGTGTTCATGCCTTATGGTTTCATTCTCACGTAGTCCGTCTTGATTATCTTTCCTGCATCCTTTAGCGTCTTCAGTGTCTGGGTGATCCTACTACTTAGCTATGATGTTGGGTCTATTGCCACCTGTTGGTAAGTGGTTGCATCTGCGAGCAATGCCTGTGCTTTCTTCGTCTGGTTGGTTCATAATGATGGTTATGCGCCCCTTTGTTCACTGGGAGGATTATAACATTCTTGTTTTTCTTGAGTTTATCTAGTGCTTTCCTCTGTGTTCAGGGTGTCCCATTCGTTCTTTCGGCTTACCGTGGGGATTAGTTTGTCGGATGGCTTGTTGTGTTTCGTCAGTGAGTCTGTTTTTCAGAGTAGTTTCCAGGGTGGCCATGAAGTCTGTTCTGTTTGCATCTTTGTGGTTATAGTTCAGTCCACATAATAGGACAGCTTTCTCAGTTTCTGCAAGTTTTCTGTTGGATAGGTTTCTTATCCATATGTCTGCTTTGTTGTTGTCCTGGACCAGTTTGGAAAGTTTTTCCTGTAGCTTGTGTCTTTTGACAGTGATGGCCTGTTCTAGGGTTGTAGTCCATTGCTGGTCCATAGTGTTTAGGTACTGTGATTTTTGGCGTGAAATTTCCTATTCATACTTGTACAGTCGGTTATGGGCATCAATAATCATTACCCGTAGCATTCTGCATCCATTCTATTCAACTATTTTGTGTGCCTGTGGGTTGTTGAGTGGAGATTTGTACTTCACACTGCAGGGCAGTACCTGGTTCCTGAGGCATTCATGGAGGAAGTGAAGTTGTTCACAGGTAGAGCTCAGTTGGTTGGTGAAAGTTTCACATTGTTGGGCAATTTTTAGCATGTTGCACCTGTAGGTGTTTAAAGTTTTAGCAAAGATCTGTAGCTCAGGTTGTGGGTGAAGTTGTTGACTTGTTCGCCGAGCTGGCTTGTTTTCATTCAGGTGTTTCGTCACCATGCTAGGCAACATCATCAGTGGAGCCTCTGATGAAGCGATGATGTACTACTCCACTTGGAATTTATACTGTCCAGTCTGTTATGGTGAGTTGTGTCACTTCTGGTTTTTGTTTTGTATACAGTACGCCCTAACACACTGCCCACACTGCCCCTACATCAAGAACATATCAGAACTGACAACGAGACTCCTAAGTCTACTAGGAATCATGGTAGCACACAAGCCCTCAGCCATGCTACACCAAGCACTCAAGGATTAAAGACCCCATTCCCACAACATGCAGAACCAACGTAATTTACAAAATATCATGCAACGACTGCCACAAACATTACATCAGACAGATAGGAAGGAAACTAGCCATCAAAATACATGAATATCAGCTAGCAGCAAAACAAATGAGTGACCATGGAACGATGGCAAAGAGAGGGAGGCACATAGGTTTTGTTGCTCAGTTGAGTTACACTGGCTAGTTACTGAGTTAAACACATTTCTAGGGTAAGTTTACAGGGAAGTTCTGTGTATCTGACCTAAGTCTACCCCTTGTACAATTTTGCAGAGGGTTCAGGATAATAAAAATCAGCACCATGAAGTTTAACCTGCCCATACAATTTCAGTGCATGAATACACAGCAGACTTCCACAGGGTCCTGACACACATTTCTCAACTTGTCTTATCTGTAATGATCCAGATCCTGCTACAAGAACAGCTGGACTTGTATCAAATTGAAAATGATCATTTTGATCGCTATGCAAAGCTGATTGGGAATTGAGATAGTGGATCGCTGTTCTTTTAAGATCACTGACAACAAATGACTTCCTTGTGGCAGTGGATTAGTAACTAAGTAGAAATGCTGTAGTCATGATGAGACAATTATCTAGTGTATTGTGCAGGAGCCCAAGAATAGATAAAACATGAGGATATGGAGATGCACTGTCAATAGCTGTTCCTGTAATCCGAACAACTTTGGCACTGCTGGTTCATCATAAAAGGTTGTTGAGCAGCGTGATCAAATGGGGCAAGGAGAAATCAAACTTCAACAGCTTTACTTATTGTTTAAGAAAAGCTGGCTAGTTAAGTGCACTAGAGTGAAAGGAACACAACGTTTCATCTACCCTGTAAAAGTAGCTATAGGCAAAAGGAATTTAAACATACGCTGCACTTTGTTTCATGACTCATTTTCTTCCGATTATTGCTGCATTCCCACAGCAACACCCTGACTAATCAGTCTACTTGCTGGTCTGAGAATTAAGATTGACCGTTAACTATTCTTGCTAAACCTTCATGCCACTGATATCCCAACTAATCAGTGCCCTCTTATGCTGCTTAAAGTGGTGCCTCTTGTATCATGGTCCTGATGACTGCAAGAGAAAATAAAATTGCTGAAAGGAGACAATGTTTAAGCCATGAGTAGTTCAAAATGGTGGGTCATGTCCAATTGGAATGGAGTGAACACAACAAAACAGAAATTCATCTCAGACTGTTAGTTTCAAACTCTTACAGCACAGATGAAAAGCAATGATCAAAAGGTGAGTATGACACTTGAGATCACAGATCTAAATATTTAAATGTCTTTTATTAAAGTGCAAATAGAAATCATGATAATATCATGCAATACATTACATTTCAGAAACAATAAGTTGCATGGGTCATTATGGACAAAATTCTCTTATAGTCACATACAAAAATCATGAACTGCTGTCAAATTCAGTGCTTTCTGGGCAAAAGTAGTGGTGAAACTAATTTGATAAATTGGTATACATGAATATTTAATTGGTAACAATGAGCACTTTAATGCTAGAATACACAATTTCCAAATCATAAGAACTGCCAAGGTGTGTAGCTTTCTATATCAAAAGGACATTTCTCAATTCCAAGCTCTCACCATCCTCTAATGTGACATGCCATTTCAAATAACAACCACTCTTGGAACCTTGGTGTTTGCACTTTTGAACTGGGGTGAGAACACTGTCCCTTAGTAACTGGAATGGGATCTTTACAAAAAGCAAAAGAGAAACCTTTCATGCATCTGAATGAACACTGAACTCTGGGCTTAATTAAAGCTCATGTCAGTTACTTTCAAAATAGATGGTAGCCATGTCCATAACAGAAAATAAGTCTTTTTTTAGATAAATTTCTACAAAATAGTAGACAAGTTTAAAAAATTCTCAGTTTAATCATTGGATGTATCTTAGCCTTGCTGCTATGTTTATCCAAGCTGAAAAAAAAATTGACAGACTGGAATTTGAATGCTTGCTTTAATGCTATGAAAACCCATTAGTAAGCCCAATAAGCAATAATGCAGAGGCATGAGAAACAGAAGGAGAATAACAAAATTTAAAAATTGAGTTAAGTCCTGTGAGACAGTTTATTACTGTGCACCATTTGACAAGAGTGCAGATCGTAAAATTTCCACTTCAATTTTTCTAGTTATTAAGTATCAGGAAATCAAAAGTGCTATATACCGAGCAACCCCTTCCAGTTTAAGGTCTGTATTCTTAACTCCAAGGCGAACAACCTATGCTGTGAGAAAATTCACTTCCAAAATTTTTCTACAAACTAATTATGAAATGGCCCATCTTAGTTCATCCAGCCTGAATGAAATTATTCCCATTACAGCATCCAAAGTTATTACAGGGACTTTTGCCTTCATATTGTAGCCAGGAGTCTATGTACTACTCACTCAGTGATAATAAAAAAAACCGTGACATCAGTTCTAAATTGTAGTTTACAGGTTTGACGCTTTGGCAATGTCAATTTAATTAGAAATAGTCTTCCAGATTTAGGTCTTCTACCAGACAATTTTGAAGACTGAAAAATCCCATGACTGAAACTAGAAAAATCAGAGGGCTTGCTTGTAGGATCATTTGCTCATCTAATACCATTTTGCTTATTAGGGTAGTTGTTAAATTAATTATTTGGATTCAAATGGAAAGACTTCACAGCTCAAAGTTAACACTGATGACAAGGTAATGGCTGAGATTTCGGGTCATCCAGTTTGGCACAATTCCCCACAGATTCTGACGGACCTTGCTCTTTCCCATATTTAGAGTTTTTTTTTAAATAGCTTCCAAACTCCCATTTCATCTTGGTGTTAGCTCTCAAATATTTGTGATTCTTCATTAAATATTAGATAAGAAAATTCAGCAAAATATGGTAAAACTATAACAAAGATCCAAAACTTTGCATTGAGATTAACACTGGTTTCTCCTCTTCGTACATCAAAAATATGGAGTGAAGCAAACTGTTCCACACATTATAATTATAGAACATATTAAGATCATGCATTTTACTTCTGCAGGAAAACATTAAAACTTTTCAGTTACTTGATTCCTGCAAATAGAAAAAAAGTACATTTTTGTATAAATACATGACAGTACGACAAAGAATAAAGCTATCATAATGATATAATGTTCAAATTTTAAGGCAACCATAGCACACAGCAACAAGGACTAAAGTCAGTCCAGTTTTACTATGTACAATAGCTCCAAACTGCCACAAAGTGGCAACATGCAGCACTCAATTTCACAGCTCATGGTAAATTAAGTGTACCCTGATTTGTCTTGTACAGTCTTTGATAATTTACATCCTCTTTCATGGTAACCTTAGTAAAAACTGAATACATACAAATTCCATTCGCATTGACAAATACAGTATTGTTTGACTTCACAAAAGTAAAACAGATCAGTTCCAAAGCAATATCTGGCAATGCCTACTTAGGTAGTTCCTTAACAAAATAATTCAATTAGTTCACAAAGCAGTGAAGCATGCAAGCCTCCAGTCCAGAAAAAGACCAATAACCAGGGAAATATGTTGTACCATATCGTCTAGTAATGCTTAGCTAAAAATTCTGTTCCAGTGGTATCAAGAATGGAGCAGCATTTTCTATGACCGCCCTGCATCATAACTGTCAGATTTCTGGAAGGAACTGTGCACAAAACTGTGCTCCCACACATCCTTCAAACAAAAGGCAACTGAAACACCACGGGAAACATAATTTTAAGGTTAACTGAAAAATTTCTGCAAGGATTTAGAATGCAAAGTTGTGAATACCATTGAATTTGTAGTGTAGATCTTTTTAGCTTAATAATTAAGTAGTGTATCCCATCATAGTGGAATATGCTTAATCTTGATGTTCAATCTAAACTACGCTTTGTTTAAGTTACAATTTCATTGTCAACTTTAAACCAATAAGCAAACTGGAATTGTGAAAAAAAAAGCTACAAAATGAAAAAAAGAAAATACCTAATCAAACTAAATTACATTTCAAGTATTCACTTCAATATAATTAAAAGGTGATTAGAGACAGAGACAAAACGATTATCACATAAATGAGACTTTCAAATATGGTTATTTTATGGACACAAAATATAAGCAGCTAAAGTTCAAATAGGGCATGAGATGACATCTGGAATTACATCAATCTAAAATTCAAGCATGATTCAAGTTTCAATGCTTTGATACTTAAAAATAAAATGGGTGCTCCACTTGCTTACTGATCTTTGCCAAGAAACATGCAAAGAGATGTGTACACACAAAGCTACTTTTTCAAGTAAAATGTACAAGCTTATAAAATTGCTTTCCATGCAACTGATACTCTAACATTTTGCCTTCTAATGTACCATAAAGTCGCAATGTATTTATAAGCCAGGAAGTTACATGTCTAGTCCATCCAGTACTGCCTATTGCTGCAAGGACAGGGACATACTGAAAAGATCAACTGGACATGAATGACTTACTTCAAAATATACAGTGTGTATGCGAAGGCAAAAGTTATTTCTTCATTTCAAGCAATGAAGAGTGAATTACTTTAAATACTAAATAACAATGAGTCAGTTCTTCACACTGTTTGTGACTCTTGATCACCCAATCCCATTCGTAGAAGTTAAAAGGGATAGATTCTGTGATTCTGCTCTTTCACTTACAATGTTCACCAGTTCATAACCATCATGCCTTTACCATGTGTTAAGAAGGCATGTTTTAGAAGATGAGGAGGAGAGGGGAATTAAAGGAAGAAAAAGGACTGGTGTTTATATTGCGTAATTCAATATTTTAGGACATTTCAATTACTCTTTACATAGATTATAACAACAACTTGTATTTACATAGTACCATAGATGTAGTAAAATTCCAAGAGGTGCTTCACAGGAGCATCAAATAAAATCTGACAACATCAAAGTTACACTAGGGCTGATTACCAAAAACTTGGTCAAAGAGGTAGGTTTAAGGAGCATCTGAGAAAGAGAGGTAGAGGGTTTTAGAGAGGGAATTCAGGGCCTCGGCAGATGACATCACCATCACCAACGGAGTGATTAAAACTGGAATATGCTCCAACAAGCCAAATTGGATAAATGCGACCATCGTGAATAGTGTACGATAAATCAGGTTACAGGAGATAGGGAAAGGGCCGGGGGTGGCGGGGGTGCGGAGGGAGGAGGAGTAGGGAGAATAGTGAGGTCATTGAAGGGTTAGAGCACAAGGATTCCAATTTTAAAATTAACATGTCACCAAACAAATCGCCAACATAGATCAGCAAGCATTGGGGTGAATTGAAGTTGGTGTGGATTTGAACATGGGTAGTTAAATTTTAGATACAAACAGGGAACAATAGGCCACTTTGCTTTCTGAGTCTGTTCTGCTATTCGATAAGATCACGGCTAAACTGATTTTAACCTTAACTCTACATTCCCGCATATCGCCAATAATTTTTCATCCCCTTGGTAATCAAGAAACTACCTACCGCTACCTTAAAAAGAAAATTAAAGAATCTACATCCATTGCCTTTTAAGGAAGGAAATTCCAAAGACACTCAACCCCCAGAGAAATAAAAAATTAAATAGTTTAAAAATAAGTGGTTTCCCATTTAAAACAATGGCCCCTCATTCTAGATTTCCCCCGTAACAGGTAACATCCTTGCAACATCCACTCAGTCAAGTCCTCTCAGGATCTTACTTTTCAATTAAGTTACCTTTGATTCTTCTAAATTCCACAGGATACAGGCTTAGGTTGTCTAGTCTTTCCTCAGAAGGCAATCCGCTCATTCCATGCATTAATGTAGTAAACCTCTGAACTGCTTCCAACATATTAACAACCGTAATCAGCATTGTACACTACTCTAGATGCAGGCTCACCAATGCCCCCGTATAAGTGAATCATAACCTCCTTACTCTTCAATTCTCTTCGCAATAAAACACAACATTCTCTTAGCTTTCTTGATTTGCTGTACCTTAGATTTGCAGAGGGTAAAGATTGGAGGCTATCTAGGTATGCAGAGGGAAAGTCAAGTCTTGATGTCCAAGGGTTTCAGCAGCAGATGAACTGGGACAGGAATAGAACCCTTTCGCAACTGTTTCATATACATCAATGTTTCAAGGGTATATTTAACTACTTCCTTAAAGCCAGTGGCAGGCAATGTTAATAAAAGTAAAACAAAAGGCACAACTTTAAAATAATACTTGTGAAAATCAATTGTATCAATGGAGTACAATAATCAGCTTCAAGATACTAGAAGTGAAAAAGCGGAAATTTAAAAAACTGTTGGATCTTCCTCTTGATTGATATGTACTGAGCCCTGTTGAAGATGCATGGGGATAATGCTGTCTTACAATGGGAAGAAACTTTAATATTGGTTTTGTTAAACTGTACTCCAAATCTTCTAAAGAAAACAACTAAGGAGAGATACGTTTGAGGATGAGGAACTAATACTTAAATCGCCAAGACTCAATGTGTGTAGCATATGGTTACCTTCCATTCTTTAGTCTAGCTCTTCTATCTACTTTGCTCAAACATGATGAAACTACTTGCATGCTGGCACCTGACATTTTCAGAAGTGACTTTATAGTAAACATTTCTGAATCCAGTGTGGATAATGAACATTTTTTTTTTTTTTTTTTTTTTTTTTTAAGTACAAAGAGTGAATCATTCACGAATTACATCAATTTTCTATGGTACCTATATGACTGTTTAGAATTTGGGAATAGAAACAATCTTGGAAAAAACGTGTAATAAAAATTACAAAACCTCAGGTTTTGCAAATATTTAAATGCAAATATTTGGACTTCAACTCCATAAAGCAGACCTACAGTACAGATGCATCATTTTGGCTCAAGTCTGCAGGTTATTATGAGGGTTTATTTAAACTTCATTAAATTTTTTAAGAAATGCAGAAAACAAATTAGGTGTACACTCTTGTTTTTGCTCCAAAGCATGATTTGAAACTGTTTGGAGGTTTTTCTTGCAAGTCATCATATTCTATAAGTTACCAGGAAGGGGACACTCATGGACTCTACTCTGGATGCTTATAGGTCTTCTTTCTCTTAGCTGGTAGAAGCTAGGTTGAGGCCAAGAAAACCTCTTGCCTGGAAGTTCATTCAAAAGGCTGTTCTACCTAACATGGGAAGTCATGACAGATTCCAGATGACCACTTCTCTCCACCCACCCAACCACCTCAGCACCATAACCCCAAAATAAAAGAGAAGGATGGAGCTTGGGATACGGCACATCTGGAGATTTGGCCTAAGTACCAATTTAGTGGCAATACGCTAGAAAGTCTGTAGATTTTGACATTTAGATTAATTGTATATGCTTTTAAAGCATACAATATCTTCATATCATATTTACTAGATTAAACTCATTGCCAGATCTACCTTCAAAAATCAAAAAGTTACAGGGAATTATAATCAACATACTTTTCTTTTCAGTTAATTAAAATCATAAGCACTTATGACTACTGATTAGATGGTGTTATTAAGCCTGAAAGGCAACTACATGCTTGGTAATAGAAAGATGGTAACGGTCAGGAATACCACAAAACGGTGAATGTTGGGAGGTTGAAACTGAAAATACAACATATCAGACAACCAAATCAAAATAAATTCCATGTAAGGCAAGGAAAGTTAGGTGAAGTATTAATTCAAAATGCTTCTCCATTTTGCAAAAGAAAATTAAAATATAATCTTAAATTTACTTGATTTATTTTCAAACATTTATAGTTAAGTTGGCAGACTTTATAAAGCAGAAAACCTGACAGTGAGAAACAGAAATTTATGGTAAATAAAGTGACAAGACAAAATGAATGGCATTGTCAATCAAAGAACCTCAATTTGGGATCTTTATTAAATGCTATAAATATCAACTATTTTTGAGACAGTATTTGTCATCCCAGTTGTCCTGTAAAGGTATAGTGTGTATATTTAAATAAAATTCAACATTCAGTCCACGTTTAACCAAATCTAGCTGAGTATACTGTCAACTTTAAAAAGTCAAGTGAAAGATACAGTGTGCAGGAGTATTCATGCTAGCTGGGAAATATTTATAAGGGAGTGTTTCAAAGAATTCAAGCTAATTTTGTTTGTGCACAGGACCTTTTTGGTTATACTTAACAATTCTACACAAGTAAATGTAATTCTGCCATCAATAAAACAAATCAGCAGTAAAATAATGCTGAACAACTGCATATAATGTAACTTGAGGATTTCAAATGAGCCATTTCAATTTTCATTTCAATGTAATTTACCTCAATTATTTATAAAATTAGAGTTTTAACGTTATAGCTTTCTAGCCACAACTAACCTGAAGAGAAATAAGCATTTCCATCTACTCACAGCCTCAAAGAATGAACTGCTGCAGTCAACCATTTCTCTAAAACATCATATGCCAAGTCTTTAAAACATGCTTTAAATTTCTCATAATTTAACAATTTGTAGCACGTCACTGCTTTAAAATGAAAGTTGTTTTTCTACAACTTTCCAGATGTATTTCTAAACCCGTATAATACCATGAATTTGGCTTGCAAAACAGGTGCAATAATAAAGGTCCACAATATTACTGCAGAGTTTCCAAATGGTAATGCGCAAACGTTACCTTTCAGCCGCCACAATACCAAAGAAACACAAGCACCAACTGCAAACTGGCATGGTCTATAACCAGTGCCAAAGTACAAGACACACACACTAAGTGGAGAGGTTGTTTTCTTGCAATTTTTTTTAAGGGTTAAAGAGCTTACGCTCAATAAATTATCAGGAAGCTGATTGTATTATGTCAACGAGCCAGCGTAGTAATAAGGCTAGCACACATCTCAAAGAAATCCATTGTGTGGCTCCCATTTCGGGGACTTATTGAACTCAAACATCCGGTCAGAGAAGTGGGGAGTGATCCAACGAGAGTCAGAGGCTGGCCATCAGTAGCTACGGCATCGGAACTCAGTCTTGGCCTGTGCAGCAAAGCTGCTGATCCTGAACGTTTGGGAGTGGAAGAGCCTGATTTTTGTTCCATAATATCGTCTAATCATTGGGAGCAAAAACACAAAGAAATAAACACACAGGAATTAAAAATAAAAACAAAATGCACAGATATGTTGATAATGCAAGCTCAACCATACCAGTTAAGAGGAACATTAACTTATTTATCATACAGATGGTGACAGACCTGCTGCTCATTCCAACATTTCAGCTTTTATATCAGAATGTAAGGTAAATACTTCAAATATTATAGCAACCCAAAGTATAATGAGAAACCTGGAATTTTCTTAAAACTTGTACTTGAACAATAGCATAACTATGACTTAATGTCATAAACTCATATTCAAATGATTCACCCATTTTCATACCACACCCAAATTTCCACAATGCAAAACTTCCACTTAAATTCTGTGTAACTCATTAATGCAGCTCTGCCTTCATCCATGCAAGTATCTCAAGTTTGTATCACTTCTGAATAGACTAAATTTACACTTTAAATTTATGATCCAAAGTTAATCATCTGTTGTTTTATAGAGATTAATTTTTAAATTCTACTTGTGAGAACCTAAAATGTATTTTCAACATTTTTCAATCTTGTTTAACATTAGTACAATTTGCATTAAAAGTCAAAGATTTCCACAATTGCATCGACTTAAATGTGCACTTACACAAATGGTTAGCTATACCAAACCGTAACTTTCATAAATAAAGACTTAAAAATTAGAATATGACTGAAGTTCAGATTGATTTCCACCATTTATGATCCACGACATGCTATTGAAATTTTTCAGACATAACAGAAAGACTAGTTTAAATTTCAATGTAACATGCCAGGTACACCATTTAAAGAAATTCCTCAAGTCTGACCAGTCAAAACTATACTGTAGTTTTAAACACCCACTTGAACTGACACCAGCATATACTTTCAGCAGTTTTGCTTTCAGATGTGCTGCATTTCAGTAGCAATTTACTTTTCAGTTTTTTCATATCTGAAATGCCATTTCTTACTTAATATTTTATCTCAATGCACTGTCATTGCCTCCCACAGATTACCATCTCGTCCTCACTGCTACCCTTTTTGATTGATTAGTAAAAAGATTGATTAATATCTACTCAAATGTAATCTTTTGATGGGGTGATATACAGCTTGAGAGAGGGGTTCATTGCAATGAAGTGGGCAATAATCTTCATTTTAAAATTGTACTTGTTCACTTGTATCTATTTCTTTCTCTATTTTTCTACTGAAAGTTCCGCTCTTTCCAGCTTCCTATTCTAATGACTGGATTTACATCCAAAAGATTAATCCATCATCATTTCTCTTAACAAATACTGATGGACTTGTATGCATTTCTGACATTTTCCATAAATGCACAATTTGATGTTGTTAACTTCCTAGATAGTTAAGAGTAACTTCACACAAGACTGTGATAGCAGAATCATTTTCCACCAGGAAAGTCTTGTGGAATTATACAGATAAGAAATATAAAATGCTGGCTACTGGACAACAGTATAATACTCACTACATTTTAGTTTAATTGCAGAAAATACACAAGAACACAAAATAAAACAAATGTCTTCCTTACCATCAATGCTCATGAAATCTAGCAGGTAGCTGCGATTGTCAACTTGATACAGCTGTAAACTCATTTTCACATTGTTCCCTGTCACTGGATTCTTTCTACGCACACGCAGATGGTAGGGATTCACCACCTTGGAAAAAGTAATTTATTATAGATCTACCACACAGCAGAGTCGAAGGCACTAATTCTGATCAAGGTTAATGCTCCAAAACCATTCTGGGATATACAGTTAGAAAGGATGGGAGAAGAGAAGAGAAGTAGACTAAGACTTATTGAGCAAAACATCATCCATAAGGGCAACCTGAGCTGAAAGCAAATTACTACCCAGAATCTGAATGCAAACCACTGTGCCATTTAAAAGGATACTTAAAAGGATTTGGAAAATAAAAATGAACAAAAAACAGTTGAAGAAATCTAGCTCAAGCCTTAGTGCTGAGCTTTACCACATTTGGGAACCTAAAGCAGAAGTATGACGTCTTAAAGAACAGAATTATGCAGATGTTGGAAATCTAAAATAAAAAGAGTAAAATTGGGTTCGCTCAGGGACCATCAGTGGAGAGACAGAGTTTACCTCTCAAGGTGATGACCTTTCACTAGAACTGGAAAGAGTCAGAGATGTAATAAGTTTGAGCAAGAGGTATGTGGAACAAGTACAAAACGCAGGTTTGTGCGAGGGAGGAAGACAGAGCAATTAAATGATAGAAACATTAGTTTTACAAAGCAAAGGGAATGGTGTTGGCACAAGATAAGAAACAAACAAATGATTTGCCGAGAGCAAGTATGCTGCTGATTGGAAGTGAAAATAAGAGAAAAGCTGAAACATACAAAGAAAGGAAACAAAATGGGAGGCCAGAGTATACGATCTTGACTTTTGAGTTTGGAAAGCTGTAAAGCATCCAATCAAAAGATGAGGTGCTGTCACTCAGCTTACATTGCGCTTTACTGAACAGAGTATCGGGCCAGGAATATAGATGTCATTTTGAGAGCAAGGTGAAAAGTTAAAAAAAAAAGGTCTTCTGAAGCTGGGGAATTATGCTTGTGGAATGAACAGAGGTGTTCTGTAATGTACTCATCCAATCTGCAATGGTTCTCTGCACTTTAGAGGAGGCCACAATGTGAGCAAATCAATTAATTTTCCGATTTTTTTCCCCCAGTTTTAATGAAAGGTTATTAGCCTGAAACATTAAGCATTTCTCTTTCAATATGCTGCCTGACTGCTGTGTATTTTATGCATTTTCTGTTCTTATTTCTGACCTAACACAACTTTACCAATAGAACAAATATTTTCCCCAAATCTTAGTAACATAAAAAATGTTTAATCCTAAAACTGAAGTTGAAAAATGTGAACATATCAATCTATAAGGTGTGAAGAAAAATTGCACTCAAAACCATTTTCTCCCGTGCTGTTGACACGACTTGATTGTCAAGACTTCCATTTTAAGTTTCAATGTTCACATTAATAACAAAAAATTCTCACTCTGATTGAGAAAACCAATGGGCTATTCAATCTGATCAGTAAATTCCAGTATTTTATGCTTGCTTACACTTTCACTTCCATCCTACTGATGTTTCTAATGTCTGATTACAAATTTTGCAATATCTACTGTTTCCCATGCTAACATTTACTAACAAAGATTGTATAAATATCTATACTACAAGCTAAAATAAATATATTTTAGAATTCATTTTTCGAAAGAAAATACAAATTTTCTGGATCTTTTACCAACTTTGATCCAAGTGGTATTATTTCAAACTGTTCTGTGCAAAATAGCAGTTAGTAAATCGATGACCTGATAAAACTATTTCAGATGTGTATACTTGAGAATAAGAAATAGTTTAACATAGTGAAAGGTATGAGAGACAGCGCAGCTGATGATTTCCTCAGAATTGTTCTGAATCCGCTGCTGTAGCTTCAATGGAAACACTATTTATTAATGGGATTTTTACTGCACTTCCAACAAAGTTACAGTAGGAGCAGTTCCAAAGAAAATCCTGGCCTGTATAAGTGAAAATAATTTATAATGGATTAATTGAGTTCTTAATGTTGAGTTTATTTTATTTACCCAAGTTGGAAACTTTATACTTAGTTCATTTTTAAACTCATGGTGCTTTTCCATTTTATGAAGTTACAAATGTATGTAAAAAGAAGTAAACAATAGCAATTACCAAAAGGCCTTACAGTAAATTTACCTGGATGGATAACTGGATACTTATGTCACTGTACAAATAATTAAAAGTTATACCAATCCAAATCACATTATGGCAATTTGAAGACTGAAGTCAACATAAGAAAAATAATATAGAAATTTTAAAAAGCTATCAGTAAAAGTGATCACAAAACTGTCTTACGATTGCAAAACTTCAAGAAAAGACAGTGGCTTTCTTTATCGCTTAAAAATAGCTTTAAAACCCCAAACTAATCTGGTTAACACTTAAATAACTTGGGGAAAATGAGCTACAATGCCACTCTTTTGATCAATAGTTCGAAAAAGTCGATCAATACCTTTCAATGGCAACTAAGGAAGGGCAAAACCAGCCTTGACTGTTACGCCCTTATCTTAAGAATGAACTTTTAACAAGATGCATAGCAAAGTGCTTGCAAAGTCTCAAAGTAAGTGCATACACAAAAAAGTTTTGGAACATTCTGAACCTTTTGGAATAAAACCTAATCAAAATTGCAGTGAAAATTCAGGCCACAAATACAGTTTTTATCATACTCCTACAAAGTTACAGCAGTGGAGCAGGGACAGCTCCAAGGAAATCTTTACTAAACTACTTCTCATATCTTTCACCATATTAAAAATAAGATTAGAGAAAGTTTAAAAAATTGCAACAGTCATGTTTCAGCATATTACATCTTGTATTCTAATACAATTGAAGTCTCATGACTGAGTCATGTCCTTCATCTTAAATCTTCATTAAAAATTGCAGATGGAAATGAGGTGAACTAGAAACATCATAATGCAGCTCAAATCATTAAAAGAACACTGTAGTGTATCTCATTACCTCAAATCACAACTACACCAGCTCCCAATTTCAGACATTCTATTATTAGATGTACTGCACAGATCTTTTCTACAATCAGGGACAGGGAAGAGGAGAATTAAAGTGTGAAAGATAAATTAGCCTATTCGAGCTGTACATTTTCAGACAGCTGATATCAGAGTGGTGTTGGCTGAGGCTTAGAAACAGTAAAATGAGGTACAAGGAGACATGGAGAACATGACAAAAATACCTTAAAAGTAATGAGTTTTGCTTTTAAAATCTGTTATTTCTTACCTTCCATTCATAATCCAGCTGTCGCATGGCTCTGTAGACTTCTGCCATAATATCATATGGTTTACTCTGACTGCGAATTCCAAGGTGCCATTTTGCTTTCTTCAATGCCATTGGTTTGGGTTTAGTAGTGTTGAGTGCATCAAGTGGACAGCGTGCCTTTGGGCTGTCTGCCATCAAAGGGGGCATGCGCTCAGGATGGGCTTTGACACCAGGTGGGATATGTAACCCATTATCATCCATGAATGAACCTGTGGGGGGGCTTGATGCCAGGTAAAACTCACTAGCTTGATTCATAATTCTCCGATTGTCAATAATAAGGTGGTAAGCCACAGCCAGCTGGTCTTGTGGGTCACCACTATATAGACTGTTCATAACTTCAGACTCAGTAGATTCAAACTTCTCACAAACTTCCTTCACTGCATCTTCATCTATGACATTGGAATCATATGCAGGATCCTCTGGAAATAGATAAGTTGGCAAATCTTGTTTAAACCATTCGTGTTCCCTGTTGGTGAAATTATAATGAAATTTTAGTTTTCATTATGCAACATTAAGATAACAACTCATAACAATAATAATCCTTTCAGACTTTCTGATAACATACAGTAGATTTTTTTTCTAATAGGTGATTATACTTTGGGTTGGTGTGTTTAACTTCAGAGCAGTAACTGAATGCAAATAGCCTTGTATTGTGTTGTTGTCTGAATCCAGATTCTCCCTTTCCTTTCTCTACTGCTTCCACTTCTGCCTCTCCTCTTCATCAGTATTTCCTTTCCCCTTTCGATCATTCACTTTCATCCACTCTCCCTTTCCCTGTTCTTTTCAACTAGTCTCATGCTCCAGGGTGAGGACAGCCCATATCGCAATGTCCTCTTGCCAAATTCCTAACCCACTCCTGTCATCTGGGGAACTACACATAAAAAGCAGTGCTCATTCTCATTCCCATCTCAAACACTGGAAATGTATTTACCCAGATTAATTCCCAATGAATAGTTGATGCTAAAAATGCAGTTCATTTATTTATCTAAGTAGCACCCACAGACTGTCATGCACTTTAATTGGACCGGGGTAGTAAGAAAAGTGTGAATGAACCCTCAGGGTATGGCTGTATTGAGACAGTTTTTTTTAACATTATAATAATATCACAACAGTTCCTTAGAGGTGAAAGTATCATAAGATACCCATATTGCTTAGCCAAAGGCATGACAACAGATTATATCTATTTTTCCTTCCAAACTACAGATGATGAGATATCTGGCTAAACACAGGATTCATAACCTCTTAAAGAGGAGTGAAAGACTGAGGAGAAATAGTGTGTGCAAATATAGTATAAGTGTTACAGATCATACCTGATGTCTTTAATGGTTGCCCTTTTCAGCGGGTCAACCTGTAGCATATGCATGAGAAGATTAGCAACTGAGCGGTTCAGATACTCAGGAATATAAAATACACCACCACGGATCTTTTTGAAAAGTGTTGGCACATGCTCATCATCAAAAGGCAGCGTCCCACACAGCAAGGCGTAAAGAATCACACCGCAACTCCAAAAATCCACCTCTGGGCCTGCATACAACCTAACAATGAAGAAAATATTAATATGGCACGATTCTATTATGTTTTTGCATTCAACTACCATACATTGAAGAATATAAAATAGGTGGTGAAACAAAAAACTATTTTATTTGCAATGATGTAGTTTTATATTTTTCTAAACAATTTGATCAATTTAGACTTAGAGAACAAAATAATGAAGAAAAGAACAAAATAACAGGGAGTACAATAACCAGTTCACTCCAGTTGAAGTGCTTACAGTATTGCATTAGCCAGACTCTGGAAGATGCTGAAAATGAGATGTCAAGCAATTAACAGATTAGCATTTACAAAATGTGAAAATGGAAGGCATGAACTCCACAACTATATAAATTAATGAAAATTACCTTTATTTTTATACGTAACACAAGAGGATTCCCTAGAAATGAACGGGAGAAAATGATGGCTGTCAAAACAAACTATTATTAAAACAAACTACGTTCCGAGATGTTGACAACGACATCAACAGCTATTTTAGTAAAACTAGTCTCTTTTTGCTTCAGCTACAGGTGCAGTATCAGATTATAATCCTAAATTCTGATAATCAGGACAAAGGTTGGTTGAGTCTAATGCTCAGTATGTCAGTTATATTCCTACATTTAAGTAAAGACTTGGAAGTCCCAATTTAGAACATATAAAGCCTGCTGCAATTAGCAAAAGGTTTCTGGCTCAAGTCACTTAAAATCTGATTTGCTAGTTACATTGAATACTATTTCAGCTTTGCCTTGCCTTTTTTAAGACCTGTGAGGAAAATCTATTTATTTATACATTTCCTCAAGGAAATTCATCATGTAGCTCATTCAAGTAAGGTGCTTATAGGTATGAGCAAAAAATAGCTCTAAGCAGGGCTGATATCTGCCCAGGAGTTTTGCAACTTTGAATCAATTCTATTGAAAGAAAAATAGGGGCATGTGGCAATGTAATGATTACACTACTGAACTCGTAATCCAGAAACCTGGACTAATAATCGATAGAAAGCAAGGTCATATACCACGACTTATGAGAATGTTTGTCCTTCAAACAGTCAGATAACTTAATAACCAAACTGGTTCTCTAATGCCTTTCTGAGGAAGGAAACATGCCACCTTCACTTGGTCTTGCCATACATACATTAAAAAGAGGTAACATTGAAGAGGAGAGAGGAAAGAATGAGATATTTTCAATTCAAAATATCCTAAATCCCCAAAAAGTGGACTCTTAGGTTCTTCTTTCGGGTAAGGTGAAATTCAAAGTATTTGACACTGACAAGGTGCTGGACACTTTCCAAGTCATAGAAAGGCTATTCACCAACATTTGTAAAGGCTCGTGAGTAAGCAGAATATTCAATACTAGAAAACATCTTGAAATTGTAATATTGATAAGTTAGTATCAGCTAATGTTTAAGGGCATAGAGGTTAGTTGTGTGTGTCAGGAACAACCAAATATAAACTGAGGATGTATTGAGATATGGCCGCATGAATTCATCTTAGGTCACTAATACAATTGTGATAGTACACATTATTCCGCTTACTCTCGACAATTAGCCCAGAAGCACCATGGTTTTGCTTTAAATTCTATTTCTAAAAATGCAAGTGTGGCCTAGTGACTAAAAGTGAATTACACCACAGCTCCACAATAACGTTAGTATCTGAAAGATTTGTTGGAAAGTTTCTTTCTCAAACCATTTTGCACGTGCAGAATACGTCATGCTTGACAGCAGTTAAAATCACCACAAAGTTTTATGGAAGTACTGAAATTGCTACATTATTCCATAATCCATAAATTTTATAATACAAAGTGACAATGGAGACATAGAAATTATATAATCTTGATGAATTTTGCTACATAATCTGCATATTTGCTATTCTTCCAAGATTTAATCTCTTTGTTTTAATTGGGATAACAACTGATAGTAAATTAAAAATCCAACTTTGGGGAACAGGTGCTAGATTACTAGCACTCAAATATTGCTCAATAACGTTCTCATATCATTCTGCAGATTTTTTACTTGTATTTTGGTCCTGTTTATTAGTTTGCCATAGAATCAGCAATTTTAAATAGAACAAATTGTTCACTTATCAATGATACAATCTTAACACTTTCAACATTGCCAACTCCCTCAAAAAAATATTTCAGTTAGGTAAAGCAAAAAGAATTGGCAACTATGTAAACCACAACACAAGACACCCTTACACAGGCTCATTGTAAAGGATATAGATAGAACAAAGAGAAAAAATGAATCAAATATCAAAATTTATTAGGACTGCAACCATTATATTCCTTGGCTTGCGGATTAAATCACATATCTGCAAAGAGGTGACCTTCTTTTCCTCTATTCTGTTCCACCTTGCAAAACATTGTATTTCTACCTTCCACTTCATTCATCTAGGCTGTTGCTCTATGTTTAAATGGCACCTATGTGCATGACACATTCAATAAGTAACTGAAACCAAAGTGAGCCAATCATCAAGCTACTAAAATAATCTGTACCATATCAAATAAATTTCCATTCATTTAGATACTGTAGAGGGCAATCATTTAAGTAACTTAAACAGTCAGGATTCGGAAAAAAATATGTTTTCTTTTCGAAAAACGGTTAAACGCGTAGAAGGCCTGAAAATGGGACAGAAACTAATCGTAATAAAATACTCATAATGTTGGAAATAATGGTACTGGCTTTGAAAATCTTATATGAATTGAGGCTGTAGATAATAACCCTAAATTTATCCTGAATCTATTTATACACCAACAAGAAATGAGATATCTCACAATAAAGCCAATAAGAATATTTACTGTATTCAATGGAAATATTGCCCCAATCTTCTAGCCTGCAAATCGTCAGAGACAAGATATAGAATGGATAATGTGCATCATGACCTTGTAGTAGTCACAATGTGGGACCTATGTGTAATTGCTCAGTGTGTTTAAATTTCCAATGGGCAATTTCCCTGCCCTGAAAGGACCTTCTCTTTGAGCTAGATATGGAAACTTGGGATTTATCCATGGTTTTTACCTGAGTAGTTACCCAGGAAACATTAGACAGTCTAAAACCCAGTGTAGCACCTGGATAACTCCAGAACCAACCAAAAGTCGTCCCATCAACCCTTTGACTACACCGCTAAATCCTCCACAACCAGACTACCCACCACTACCACACTTAAACAAGGTTCCATTCACACTATTACCTGGCCACCCAACTACCGTCCCACCCAACCAGGCTCAACATTCCCACCTCGCCCCACATCTGACTACTCCTGACAAGAAGACTCCAAACACCTGACTAGCCTCCCACTAACTAATCAGATCTGATTAGCAATGCCACCACCAGTCCAGATCCAACTAATATCCCCTCTCCCAACTCACCTGACCACATACTTGGCTATATCTACTCATTACAAAACCATTTGCTCAATCATCCATTCACTAACCCACAGTCAAAGACTAGACTTTTAAACTTACATGAATGTAGCAGCTGGTATATAAAAAGGCATGACCTCTCTTCCCCACCTCTACTCCATTTTGTTGGAGTTCTCCGCCAGATATTACACTACACATTTCTCTGACAGTCAGGATTAGAAGAAATATACAGTGATGTCTGGATGGGAAAATGAGTGATGGCATGTGGCAGCATTGCCATTGATTGAAAGGTTCAAGATATCATAATGCTCTTCTGTGAACAATGGTTTCTGGACTAGAACTGGCAGAGGTTTGCTTTACATGCAGATATACCACACCTAATCTAGGAACGCAACATCCCAACATGTTGAATTTTGCAGTATTCTCTCCATCCCAAAAAATATATTCATTCAGAAGGTTAAAAGAATGGTGCAAGGACATAAAATACACTAATAAAGGTAATGTAGGAATACAATCTTTAGGCATTTGTGCTGCAGAGCTAAAAAATACATGGGAAGACAATAGCAATACACTGGGAATTGTTTATTAACAGAAAAGTCAACCAAATCTCATTTAACTACAGAAGCTGAAGGAAATGCTTAGATCAAACACAGGTATACAAACCTGCCTGAAATAACCTCTGGAGCAGCATAATTTGGTGAGCCACAGCTGGTGCGTAAAAACTCCCCATCAGCCATCATGTTAGAGAGGCCTACAATGAAAAGAAATTATTTTAGTGGCTGTATGTCCATGCATCAGTATGGTCATTTTAATTTACTTTTAATATTTCAATAAAATTTGTATGGTTACCACAGGTTCATTATAAAAAATTATTTGAAAAGTCACAGTCTCAGCCATACAGCACAGACCTTTCTGTCCAACTTGTCTGTGCCAACCAGACATCCCATTCTAAATTGCATTAGCAACTGAAAATGCAAATGGTGTTTTCACCATTTTTACCCCCAAATTATATCATTTCTGAATTTCCTCTTTTACTGTTTCTAAACCATCTCAAATATAAAACCCGACAGTAATAAAAGCTTAGTTACATGTCCAAAAATCATCATTTTTCTCGTTTCGCTGCACTCTAAAGTAATTTTATCAACTAACAGAATTATCATTTACAATCAAAACAGATACACTTTCTCCATTCTTGGATGGCTACACTCACAGATCTTCTCTCATTTAGGTTACTACCAACTGTAAAATTATTCAACAAAATTAACTTCTTTCCTTCTATTTAAACTGGATTTAACTGGGCATGCTAATGCATTAGATTATTGTATATCATTAATATACAAAGGTTTGAGTACAGGAGCAACGAAATCTTGTTGCAGCTGTACAGGCACTTAGTGAGACCACACCTGTAATAGTATGTGCAATTTTGATCTCCTTATCTAAGAAAAGATGCAATTGTCATTCAGGGAGTGCAGGAAAAACTGGACCTGTATTCGTTGAAGTTTTTAAAGAATAAGAGGGGATCTCTTTGAAAGATATAAAATGATGTTGTTGCCCCTGGCCAGAGAGTCCAGAACAAGTGGTCTCAGGATACAGGCTAGGCCATTTAAGATTGAGATGAGAAGAAATTTTTTTCAGTCAAGAGTACTGAACCTGAGGAATTCTCTAGCACAGAAGGCTTTGGAGGCTTTAAGCATAACATGAAAGAAACTGATGAATTCCTAGAGACTAATGGCAGAGAGTTTGGATGATCAGTCATGACCATTTTGAATGACAGAGCAGGCTTAATGGATCAACTTCTGCTCCTATTTTCTATGTTTCTAATGTTCAATTAAACAAATAAACTGACGAGGCCAGCATTTATTACCTATTTCTAAATGCCCTAGAGACCATTTGCCCGATGTATACCACCATACTGTATCTAGGACTATTCTAAAGAGCACACCACAATTATTCAAGGTCAATTTCAATTCTGCTGAATCCCAGCGATGGAGCAACAAAGCAATAAAGATAAACAAGCTGCTAATCTTAATAGCTTATAAAAAATTTCACTCCTGGAGATTTCCACCCATTCTTTGTCAGAACAAAACCTCTTGCTTATACAGCAGTTTCAAATATCCCAACTTAATGACCCTCCATTCATAAGCCACACTTCGCAAATCAAAATGCTTCATATACTATTGGACAAGATTTTGCTGTGGTTACCACAATTTAGACTATTACATGTATTTCTTCTTAAGAATATGAAAAGCATAACAGCAATGCTTCAGTGGTAATTTAAACTATCTAAAATAACGCATTTTGTCTGAGCACACTCTATAGAACACTAGCTTTAGAATACATTTCACAAATATGCAATTGATTGATCTTTATTTATTCTATTTTATAGAAACTAAACTATTCTTCCAAGATGATCTTAATTCCTGTGTGAAACAAACTAAATTCTGTATTTCTAGCAGACTAATAACTTTTCAACTCTGGAACACTTAGCTGCAGCCTGACACATTCCTCACATACATGATGGGTCACATACCAAAGTCAGCTATCTTGGCATTCATTTGTGCATCAAGGAGAACATTCTCTGGCTTCAAATCACGATGAACCACCATGTGTCTGTGACAATAATCAACTGCTGAAATAATCTGCTGAAAGAGTCGACAAGCTTCTGCTTCCTCCACCTACAGCAAGAACAGAAAATAGGAATGTCACAATGTTTCGACAGAAGGCCTTAGATCTGTCACAGCACAATACAGGAAAATCCCAATGGGGTGTGTAACATGGTGATTAAGCTATTGGACTAGTAAATCATTGGCCTCGACAAAACATCAAGTGAGATTAATTCAAATCCCACTATGGCAGCCAAGGAGTTTAAATTCAGTTAATTATATAAGCCTAGAACAAAAACAAGTATTAGAAAAATTACCTATGAAAAACACAGGATTTTTGTCCAATAATACTCTTTACTTTCCTTCAGATGAGGAGATCATCAGATAAGGAGATCTGATCTCCTGTCTTATAAGACACCCAAACTACAATTTATGTGCAACTTCCATCTGAGATGGCCAGCAGGCCATTAAGTTGTCTGAAACCTGTTACAAAGTACAATGAATATACTGACTGAAGCAGTTCAAGAAGTATCAGCAACAAGCTTGTATAAATATAAGAATTGGCTGTAATACTAAATTAAATTTTAATTTTTCTTAAGGGTTCAACATAACAAAAAGATAAGTAAAAACCATAAATCAGGAACAAGAACAGAAGTTGCTGGAAATGCTCAGCAGGTCCGGTAACACCTCTGAAGAAGAAAAATCAGAGTTATCGTTTCAGGTCTGGTGACCCTTCCTCAGAATTGATGGTAGCAGGAAAATGTCAGTTTATATGCAGAAAACAGGGAGGGAGATGGGGTAGGGAGTAACCAATAGGATATAGGATAGAGCCCAGACAAAAGAGTAGTTGGACAGACAAAGGAGTTGATGACGATTCTGGCTAGGAGGGTGAATAGCTATTAATTGGGACTGTTAGTGACTAACAATAGGTAGTGTGTAATGGCAGGCTATGTGATAACAAAGCCTGGTGTGTGGGATAGGGTGCTAGGACATGGGACAGTTTAGGCCATAAAAATATTGACCTCAATATTGAGTCCAGAGGGCTGCAGGGACCTCAAATGGAAAATGAGGTGCAGTTTTTCCAGCCTGAGCTTTGCTGGAACACAGAAGGAAATCAGAGACAGAGACAGTAGGAACTGCAGATGCTGGAGAATCCGAGACAACAAGGTGCAGGGCTGGATGAACACAGCAGGCCAAGCAGCATCATAGGAGCAGAGAGGCTGACGTTTC
>NC_063341.1:35730645-35775452 GCF_021869965.1 Rhincodon typus | reverse complement strand
AAGGGTCTAGGCCCGAAACGTCAGCCTTTCTGCTCCTATGGTGCTGCTTGGCCTGCTGTGTTCATCCAGCTCTGCACCTTGTTGTCTCAGATTCTCCAGCATCTGCAGTTCCTACTATCTCCATTTCAAGTATCAATCTGGTAAACATCCATTGAACTGTGTCCAAAGCATTTACATCCTCCCTTAAATAAGGAGACCAGAAGTGTAAACAGTATTTGAGATGTGGTCTCACCAGTGCCCTGTATAACTGAAGCATAACTCTTTATTTAAAAAAAAACTCTGGACGCTGGAAATCAGAACCAAAATCAGAAATTGCTGGATAAACTCAGCAGGCCTGGCAGCATCTGTGGAGAGAAATCAGAGTTAAAGTTTTGGGTCCAGTGACACTTCTTCAGAACTGATTGTAGCTGGAAAAAGGTTGGTATATATGCTAGAAAAGGGGTGAGGGGAGGGCAAAGGAGTAAACAATAGGTGGAGATGGAGAGAAAAGCAGTAGGGCAGACAAAGGAATGGATAAGGGACAGCCTGGGAGAATGAATAGCTGCTAATGGGAACCATTAATAGCTGACACTGGGTTGTTTGTGGCAGCAGCCCATGTGATGACAAGGCTTGGTATATGGGCATGGGTAAAGGACATGGGAGAAGGTGCTCAGGCCCTAAAATTATTGAAATCGATGTTGAGTCCATATTGAGCCCATTTAGCTCCTCCCTCAATATCCAAGAGGCCAAACATACCTTTCAGGTGAAGCACCACTTTACCTGCAATTCACACAATCTAGTCGACTGCATTTGCTGCTCACTACGTAGCCTCCTGTACATTGGGGAAACGAAGTGTAGACTGGGTGATAGCTTTGCAGAACATCCACATTCTGCCTGCAAAAAAGACCCCGAGCTTCCAGTTGCCTGCCACTTTAACATAGCATTCTGCTCCCTGGCCAACATCTCCGTCTCAAGCTTGCTGAAGTGTTCCAGAGAATCTCAGCGCAAGCTGGAAGAACCACACCTCATTTTCCACTTGGGGACCCTACAGCCCTCTGGACTCAATATTAAGTTCAATAATTTTAGGGCCTGAACCTTCCCATGTCCTAGCCCCCAACCCCACACACTAGGCCTTGTTATCACATAGCCGGCCATTATACACTACCTATTGTTAGCCACTGACAATGTCCATTAACAGCTGTTCACCCTCCTAGCCAGATCATTATCATCTCATTTGTCTAACTGTTCTTCTCTGTCTTTGGGTTCACCCCCACCTATCATTTACTCCTTACTGCCTCCCCCCACCCTATCTTCTGCATATAAACCGATATTTTCCTAGCCACCATCAGTTCTGAGGAAGGGTCACCGGCCCCAAAACGGTAACTCTGATTTCTCTTCACAGATGCTGCCAGACCTGCTGAGTTTTTCTAGCAACTTCTGTTTTTGTTTTTGAGTTCAGAAGGTTGCAGGGTTCCCAAGGAGAAAATGAGGTGCTATTCTTCCAGCTTGTGCTGAGTTTCGCTGGAGCACTGTACCAAGCTTGAGACAACAATTTCTGATATACACCTTTTATGTTCATTCCTCTCTTCATAACGGATAGCATTCCATTATTCTTCTTAATCACTGCATACTAACATTTTATAACTCATGTATCAGAACACCTAAATCCCTATTCTCAGAGGAACTTTGTATGTGTTGTCCAATTAAATAATATTCTGCTTTTTTTATTCTTTTTGCCAAAAGTGTACAACTTCACCTTTCTAATATTATACTCTAGCTGCCAGATATTTGTCCACTCACTTAACCTATTTATATTGTTTTGTATCCTTTTACCATCTTCAGAACTTAATTTCCACCTATCATTGTGTCACCTGTAAATTTAGTCATCATGCCTTCGATTCCCTCAGTTAAGGAATTTATCTAAATAGTAAAAAAGTTGAGGGTCCAACACATACTCCTGCGGGACTACGCATCATATCCTGCCAATCTGGAAAAAAACCATTTATAGAACATAGAACAGTACAGCACAGTATAGGCCCTTTGGCCCATGATGTTGTGCTGAACTTTTACCCTAAACCTAAGGTCTAGCTAACCTTCACCCCTATCTTATACTATCGTCCATATGCCTATCTAATAGCCGCTTAATGCCCCAATGGGGCCGACTCCAGTACCGTCTCTGGTAATGCATTCCACGCCCGTACCATTCTCTGAGTAAAGAACGTACCTCTGACGTCCCCCCTGTATCTACCTCCACTCACTTTAAAACTATGCCCCCTCATAATACCTACCTCCACCCTAGGAAAAAGTCTCTGGCTGTCCACTCTATCTATACCTCTGATCATTTTGTACACCTCTATCAAGTTACCTCTCATCCTTCGTTGTTCTAAAGAGAAAAGCTCTAGCTCTCTCAACCTTTCGTCATAAAACCTTCCCTCCATTCCAGGCAACATCCTGGTAAATCTCCTCTGCACCTTTTCCAACGCTTCCACAACTTTCCTCTAATGGGGCGACCAGAACTGGTCACAATACTCCAGATGTGGCCGAACCAGGCTTTTGTATAGCTGGAGCATAACTTCACGGCTCTTGAGCTCAATCCCTTTATTAATGAAAGCTAACACACCATATGTCTTCTTAACAGCTCTATTCACCTGGGTGGCAGCTTTCAGGGAACTGTGGGCATGAATCCCAAGATCCCTCTGCTCCTCCACGCTGCCAAGAATCTTTCCGTTAACCTTGTATTCTGCTTTCAAGTTTGTCCTTCCAAAATGAATCACCTCACACTTTTCAGGGTTAAACTCCATCTGCCACTTCTCAGCCCAGCTCTGCATCCTGTCAAATGCCCTTTTGTAACCTAGAATAGCCCTCCCCACCATCCACAACTCGACTCACCTTCGTATCGTCCGCGAACTTACTAATCCACCCTTCCACTCTGACATCCAAATCATTTACAAAAATCACAAATAGAAGAGGACCCAGAACAGATCCTTGTGGTACACCACTCGTAACTGAGCACCATGTTGAATATTTTCCGTTCAATACTACCCTTTGTCTCCTAAGGGTCAGCCAATTCTGAATCCAATCTGCCACATTTCCCCCTATCCCATGCCTCCTTACTTTCTGCATGAGCCCATCAGGGGGAACCTTATCAAACGCTTTACTTAAATCCATGTGTACCACATCCACTGCTCTACCTTCTATTTATGGATACTCTGTTTCTTTCCTGCCAGCCAATTTTGATCTATGTCGGTGTGTTACCCCCTACACTATGATCTTATACTTTGTGCAGTAATCTTGTCAAATGCCTTCTAGAAATCCAAGTTCAGTTTATCAGCATGCTTTCCTTTTTTCACAATGCGTATTATTCCTTCAAAGAATGTCAGTAAATTGATTAAACACAATTTCCCTTTCACCAAATGATGCTGATTCTACCCAATTAACTTGAATTTTTCTTAGTGCCCAGTTATAACCTCCTTAATGCTTAATTCTAACACTTTGTTCACAACAGATGTGTGGGACAGTGGCTCAGTGGTTAGCACTGCTGCCTCACAGTGCCAGGGAGCGGGTTTGAATCCAGCTTCATGGAACTGTCTGCATGGCTTTCCTCCGGGTGCTCTGGTTTCCTCACCCAGTCCAAAGATGTGCGGGTTAGGTGGATTAGCCATGCTAAATTGCCCATGGTGTTCATGGACGTGCAGGCTAGGTGGGTTAGCCATCAGAAATACAAGGTTATTAGGGATGGGGGTGGGACTCGGTGGGATGCTCTTCAGAAGTTTGGTGTGGACTCAATGGGCTGAATGGCCTGCTTCAACACTGTAGCGATTCTGTTACAAAAAATGCAGAGCTAACTAGCGTGTAATTCCCTGTTTTCTGCCTCTCTTCCTTCTTGAACAGAGGGCTTATATGTGCTACTTTGCAGTCTGAAGGGACATTTTCAGAATGAGATGACTTTTGGAAAATTAACACCAACACATCTAACCCTGATTAGCCACCCTTTTTAAGACCTTAGGATGAAGTCTTTCAGGACCCAGAGATTAATCAATCTGCACCCCCATCAGTTAGCTTAGTGCCACTTTCTAAATGTTTATAATTCATCTTCCTGGTTTACCGGTATTATTGGGACAGATGCAAAATATTTATTAATTACATCTACAATTTCTTTATTGTCTATTATTAACTCCCCCATTCTCACCCTTCAGAGTATAAACACAGACTTCTTTTATTCCTTTCTTTTTAGATGTCCGTAGAAACTCTTGCTATCTGATTTTACATTTCTAGCTTGCTTCCTGTCATGCTCTGATTTATTTGTCCTGATTAACCTTTTAGTCATTCTCAATCGTTCTTTGTACTCTGACTAGTCATTATTTTTGCACCAATATTTGCTTATCCTTTAAGTTTGATGTTTTCCCTAAATGATTTGGTTAACCACTGATGGTAGGTCCTCCCCTTGAAAATGTCACTTAGAGGGGAAAGTACTCATTCTGAGTAAAGATCTCTTAAAATGTTCTACCTCTTCTTTTCTAAGGATCTACCTCCTAGCCTAATATCCTAGTTCGCATTAGTTAGCTCAGCTTTCATGCCCATATGATTAGCCTTCTTTAAATGTAAAATACCAGTCTTATTTCTCTTTCAAGCTTGATATGGCAATCTGCAAATGCAGTTCTTAATCTGTATCTCGTGAACCAGCCAGACCAGGATGATCTCAAGTTTCTTGACTCTTGCAGCTGCATACATCCTGACGATTAATAACTCTTCCGTTTCACTGCTGGGTTGTGCCTTGTGGATAGTGGAAAGGCTTTGAGGTTCAGGAAGTGAGACATTTGTCACATCATACCCATCTTCTGTCTTGCTTTTATGACCAGATTCTGTTATAGCTTGGCATGGGCTGGTTCATTATCCCAAATCGTATAAATGGAATTGAATACTAGAATAATAAGTCCACTCCTGAATATACGCCAGGGAGTTCTTTTCAAGAAAAAACTGAAGATTGCTGCACTGAAGACGTTTTCTTGAACTGTGTTGAAGGCCCTTGACAATCATGACCAAATTCTTATACACCGAGCATAATTCCAGTCATTGGGAGTGTTTGCCTACTGACCTGAGTTTTTCTAATGTTTCTTGGCGAATCACACAATGGAATGCTATGACCAGACTTTTTGACTCCTTGACTATGAGTGTAAAAATAGCTTGTCCACTGTTGGCTTATAGGAGAAGACTTTGTCATTTCCCCATCTCTCCTTTCACTGTTGTCAGCAATTTCCTGTAGACTGTGATAGTACTACACTTAAAATACTGCTCTTGACCCCATGTAAGTATTCTCCCCACCTGACTTGGTAAAATTGGAGTGGAATTCAAATCATGGTGTGAGGCCTTTTAATAGCTTGATTGATAGTGACAATGAGTCTAAAGGTGTTAAAAATCATATTGACAAGAGAACTTATACAGTTAATTGTAGGGCCTTGTGTAGTGTTGTCAAACAGACAGACCTAGGGGTTCAGGTACAAAGTTCTTTGAAAGTTGTGTAACAGATAGACAGATTGTTAAGAAGACAGGATTGTTAAGAAGCACACTTGCCTTCATTGCTCAGCCCATTGAGTTTAGAAGTTAGGACGTCATGTTGAGGTTGTACTGGATGTTGGTGAGGCCACTTTTGGAGTACTGTGTACAGTTCTGGTCACTCTGCTATAGAAAGGATATTAATAAATTGGAGGGGGTTCCGAAAAGATTTACTGGGATGTTGCTAGGACTGAAGAGTTTGAGTTATTTGGATAGGCTGGGACTTTTTTCACTGGAGCATAGGAGGTTGATGGGTGCCCTTGTAGAGGTTTATAAAATCATGAGGGGCATAGATAAGGCGAGTAGCAAAGGTCTTTGCCATTGGGTAGGGGAGTACAAAACTAGAGGTGGCATTTTTAAGGTGAAAGGAGGAAGATTAAAAAGGGACCTGAGGGGTAACTTTTTTACACAGAGAGTGATTCATATGTGGAATGAACTGCCAGGGGAAATGGTAGATGCAGGTACAGTTACAACTTTTAAAAGACGTTGGGTACATGAATAGGAAAAGTTTAGAGGGATATGGGCCAAATGCAGGCAAATGGGACCAGTTTAGTTTGGGAAGCTTGGTCGGCATGGACGAGTTGGACTAAAGGGTCTGTTTCTGTGCTGTATGTCTCTATTACCCAACAAGATCTGTTGTACCTGTGCCACTCTATTTGCAACTAAGTAAGCCATAAAGCTTTAAGGGATGAGCCACCCATTTCTCTCCATTCATTTGTCCAGGCACAGAGCACGCAAATGTAATAAAGAAGCATTCGTAATTCTAACACACTTAAATCAATTGAACGGGCTATATTAGGACCATAATTAGGACCATAAGTAAGATACAGTTCAAATTTATTTAAAAATGTAATTTGTCATTTCTTTTCCACCAGTTTGAAAAGCCTGGGGCTCTAGAAGATGTTGACTATCCTGACATGGCCAAAGAAGCAGGTATCATAATAATTTTAGTTTGTTTTTTTGAACGATTTGTATTATTTTGCTCATTTAGAAACCAGTAAACTCATACATTTATAAATTTAAAAAAAAAAATCACCCATGGATGTGGGCATCACCGGCTGGGCCAGCATTTATTGCCAATCCCTAGTTACCCTTGAGAAGGTGGTGGTGAACTGCCTTCTTGAACCACTGTAGTTCATGTAGTTAAGGGGGTAAATCCAGGATTTTGATCCAATGACACAAAGGATGGATATTTCCATGTCAGGACGGTGAGTGGCTTAGAGGGGAATTTGCTGGTAGCAGAGTTCCCATTTATTTTCTGCCCTTGTTCTTCTAGCTAACTGTGATCATGGGTTTGGAAGGTGCTGTCTAAGGATCCTTGGTGAATTTCTGCATGCATCTTGTAGTTGGTAAACACTGCTACAACTAAGTATCGGTGGTTAAGGGAGTGGCTGCTTGTGGATGTAGTGCCAGTCAAGTGGGCAAACAATTGTAATAATCCATGAGTTTTAGAGCAAGGGAAATTCCAGAGTTAAAATTGAAGTTTGAACATTTTTGAAATGAGAAATGAACATCAAGTTTATTTGTTTGGCCTTAGTCCCACAGACAAGATCAGTGCTTTCAGTTTTGTGGCTGTTTGTGTTATACGGTTCTGAGACCTGGCTGGCTAGTTGCAGCATGCAACATTGATCCATCAGAAAATCATACAGAATTCCAGATTGGTCCATGATACAGACACAAACATATGTACGTTTAAACTGAATGTACAATACAATTCATTGCATTTAAAATAATTTGGTCTTGGGCTTCATAATATATCTTCCTAAAACATTGCATGGGAGGAGTGGGGACGAGGCACTATATTTCTGGACATTCTTTTTGTCAGCGATACAGAAGGCGCATTTGTATGAGTGGTTAGAATGCTCAAACTGAGTGTGGCATGTGCTAGTTTGTATCTGTGCGGCTATTAGCATTGGGAAAATATGTTCAAGAGGTTGAGTTCTGTGTCTACAGTGGAACTAGTATTGTCTCCCTATTTGCACTGTGCCACTAATGTAATAAAATGCAGCAGTAGTTTCTTTTATGCAAATGCTCATAAAAATAAAATGAAGAAAGCTTAGATTTAAAGTAATGTGTAAACAAAGCAAGGGTGACGTGAGAAAAAGACTTTTTGGCACAGCAAGTGGTTGGTGTTTGGAATGAAGTGCCCAAAATGTGGAGGAGGCAGGTTCAATTGAGGCATTGAAGAGGGTGTTAAATTACAATTTAGAAAGAAATAGTGTATAGGGATATGTGGAAAAGGCAGGTGAATAGCATTATGTGCCATGATAAGTTCTGTGATTCTGTAACAGTTTGACATTGCTGTATAATGTTAATCTCAATTCATCTGTTTCTAATCATACAGTCACACTTCTCTTGATAAATAGGTCAGCAATACTGATGTATTTAAATCTGCGAAACAAATTCTAAAGGGCAGAAATTTAATTGTTTTCTTTCTATTATAGCTCAGAAGGCATTGGCTGATGCTGGCATTGCATACTCTGCTGTGGAACAAGCTTGTGTGGGTTATGTGTATGGTGAGCGCAGAGCATTACTTCATTTAATTGTTTGTAGCTTTTCAAAGTTTGGGAAGAGATGCCAGAGAAGACCAGCTTGTAAATCACTTGCCGAATAATATATTCAGTCACATTGTTGTGAGTTTTCTTGAAACATCTCCCACTTTGCTGCCTTATATTTGGTGGAAGTAATTTATAACTAGAGATGGGCCTCAATACTTTTACAGTGTAACAATGACTTTACTTCAAAAGTAATTTATGATCACTGGGACATTCTGGGACTGTGAAAAGTGCTATATAAGTGTAAATCTACATCTGTAAAATATTTCCTTATTTATAGGGTGTGAGCATCATTGGCAAGGCCAGCATTTATTGCCCACCTCCACTTGAGAAGGTGGTAATGAACCACTTTCTTGAATACAAATGAGTGGCTTGTTCAAACAAAATAAAGAACTGCAGATGCTGAAAAGTTTGAGTGGCTTGCTTGGCTATGTTAGAGGGCAGTTAAGAATCAACCACATTGTGTGGGTCTAACGTCATATAGTAAGGCAGAAAGGTAAAGGCAGCAGAGTTTGCTCTATGAAAGGTATTAGTGAAAAGGGTCACCGGACCCGAAACATTAACTCTGTTTTTTCCATCACAGATGCTGCCAAACCTGCTGGGCTTTTCCAGCAATTTTGTTTGTGTTAGTGAAAAGGTAGTTCTTTGCAACATTACAGTATTTTAAACGTCCGCTTTCTGATTGCAACTTTTTGCTCCAGCTGGGAATACATCAATTTAGCTGGGAGACAGTAAGAACTGCCGATGCTGGAGTCTGAGGTAACACAGTGTGGAGCTGGAGGAACACAGCAGGCCAGGCAGCATCAGAGGAGCAGGAAGAAGGGTCCTGACCTGAAAAGTCAGCTTTCCTGCTCCTGTGGTGCTGCCTGGCCTGCCGCGTTCCTCCAGCTCCACACTGTGTTACATCAATTTAGCTGCTTTTCTATCCAACAGACTACTAAAATTTTGTTTTATTTTTCTATTATCAAGATAATATATTTTGCATTAAATGAACATTCTATGAATTAACTAAGTGTGAATCTGTGAATATTATATCAAAAGCGAATTCTTATTAGAACCTTCAAGCAAACATTTAGATTAGTTGTTATATTCCTTATGGGGATTTGTAATCAAAAGAAAACATATAGGAAACAACCTTTGCATGAAGGAATAATTAAATAATATTTCATTTTGAGGAACATCACGTCAACATGAATCAAAATCAATGCAGATTAAACCTGAATTATCAGGCAACTCACACTCGGGATGAATTTTAAATTACACACGCAATAGCAGACGCAACAAAGACTATTTCACAGAGATACTAGACAATTCAGTCTGCCTGCATCATTCCAATTTCAGCCACACTGCTCTTCCAACCAGAATTCTAGTTCCTTCCTATTTTTAAAATTTGGATGAACTCCTGCAGGCATCAGTGCCTGTGTAAAAAGGCTTCTGCCCATGCCGTCTTCCACACAATGAGGCATCTACTTCTAGAACCTTCCCACTGCTCAGTTCCTCTTTTCTCTTGGTCTAATTGTTTTTGAATTACTGTGCAAATTCAAAATTTTAACTTCCTTCTGTGTTGATATTGTTTTCAGGTCATGTGCTAAAAGGTCAAGTGGACCGGTATTTCTTAAGATCCAAAATGATAAAGTCCTAGTTAATAGTCCTAGTTAACATTTGAAGAAAAACTATGGATAACCGATACATTTTAAGTAATTACAAATTTTCCTTATTGTTGTTGCTTTAGGGTCAAAATATATCACTTAATTAAATTCTCTTATTTTCGCACAGGATAGAACTTGAATTTACCTTTACCTGGAACAACTCAACGTGTTTCGCCCACAGTAAATTTCTTTGAAACCCTGTAATTCTGCAATGATTAAATTATGTGGTTGGCTAAAAGCCCAAGGCATCATCGGAACTCCACTTTTCTACACATAAAGCAACTGCAAGATTCATCCAATTAATCTTTAGATTAACATTCCATGTTAAACAAAATACTTTTGGAATACACCTCTTCCTTGGTGCTATAGTGAAGTGTCAGCCCAGATTTTTCATTAATTTGCTGTTTGAAACTACAGAGGATAGAAGTGTTGTTATTATTTAATAAGATCTGAATGAATGCTTGAGACTGAATGGAATAAGGGAACAGATAATCAATATATCAAATAAGGGTTTGGTTAATTGGTTATATAAATGTGGGGAGCTGGGTGCAAGTGCTTTATGGTTTGTGGTTACTGAAGAAAGCTCTCACAAAGTATGGATTCGAACTCTATTTAAACACAAATTGTTTGTGCATAACAGTGCTATAATATGAAAGTATTTAAGACATAGTACATTGTAACTACAGGTAGTTACAGTGAGTTATAAAGGATTTGCATATTTTGTTAATGTTACTTATATTGATAGTCAGGAATCTTTGCTTGGGAGATAGCAGTGAGTCAAGAATAGAGACATTCTGTTGTCTTGCTAGATCCTAACTTGAGAAAGGTATCTAGTTTAAAAAGCTGTTTTGAAAATGGTTTTCTTTTAACAAAGTTGAAAGGGAAGTTGTTTGAGGAAAGAAGACACTAGGTAAGATGATTAATTACCATGCATATTATGTCTAATGCCTTTTTAGTTTTAACTTCAGCTTTTGGCAGCCGTGATCAATTCAAATGAATTTCTGTCATTCTCTTTATGAAGGTGATTCAACTTGTGGCCAACGTGCAATCTATCACAGTTTAGGAACAACTGGAATACCCATAATTAATGTGAATAACAACTGCTCCACTGGCTCAACTGCTCTATTTGTGGCGAGGCAGCTGATACAAGGAGGTAAGCCAATGTAACCTACGTGTAAGAACCACAAGACGCCAAATGAAATATAATTGTAATGAGGTGCTAAGGTGCACTTAAATTAAAATGAAATGTCTGAATTTTCTACAAGTTTTCTACAAGTTGTTTCTTGGTGGCTATTATTGCCATATTTTGTACTTGCTCCCGCCCATCCTTGTAAGCGAAAATTACGGAGAAAAGTCAAAACAATTTCTAGTAGGAGCAGAAGTCTCAGCATCTCCCTGTGAGAAAGAGATATTCAAATTGATTGCTTCCATCCACCAGGAGTCAAGATTGTGTTGAGAAGTTATCAGTTAGGGCTTGGGGTGAAGCCATCTCCCCTATCCCCAGATCTCCAGCCATATAAATATGATTCCATTTTTACAGAATAATATCGATACCTCCCCTTGGAAGAATTCAAAATAATTTTATTAATGTAATTTTTAACGGTAAAGAAGTTATTTTTCTATAATTGCTGCAATTCACTTAGCATTTTATGTTGCCCAAATGTTTATATTCTTTGTAGACAGCTACTTTTTAATCTGCCTTAGGCAAATACCTAAGCATGAAGTTAAGTGTCAGAGAACCCTCATTTCTTGTAAACTGATGTTAGTGGTGGAATTTTCTGTTTCCATGAGGAGCATGGGCAATGGCAAAGAAAAGGAAAAAAATGGAAAATGTCAGAATTTCGATATCAAGAAAATAATTTGATTTCTCCGCTTAAAGTTTAAACAGCGAGTTCAAAATCTTGATAACAAGCGGTGACTACCTTATTTCCGTTCATTTGCCCAGTTTGAATGCTTCAATGCAGCTTCTGTTTTCCCTGTTCTTCCCTGAGAATCTCCTTCACTGAGAAACTAGACAGTGCCATTGTACACAGTTCCCATCCAACCATGCAAGTCAACAATGCAAACTATAGTTCCACCACATTGTGTTTAGTCTCGGACCAACACACATACCCTTTCAGCCCTTCAAACTTTACTTTGGGCTAAGGGACATCTATGACCTGTATGCTTCCATCAGGTTGCTTTTTGCAGAGACACACACTCTATATAGGATGCATCTTGAGTTTCATTTTTTCAGCTTCATGACTTCAACTTCGTTCCTTTTTTTCTGCACAGTTGTTCATCACATTTCACCCAGGATACTGCACTTGATCAATCACCGTCTCAGTTCATTATGGTGGCCTCCTTTGCCAGTTAGCACTGCCCTCCTTTCCACTGCCCTGTTCACCAGCACCTCCACATCCCTGTCAGTGAACCAAGGAGCTAACTTGCCTTTATTGGTCATTTCCTTCAGGAGAATGATGCAGGAGCATAGTGTGAAGACTGTTCCTGTCTTGGAGTGTATATGGTGGTGTGCAGCTGGAGTTTAAAAATGCCACAGGCTCTGTGTACTTCGCAAAGTGCTGGCAGCGTTGAGCATTTCTGTCTCCTGCCACATGAAACTGTCTCCAAAGAAGCCAATTGCATAATGAATGAAATGAAGATTGTGTGAATAAAGTTTCCATGGCAGATCAGATGCCATGAATGTCACTTTTAAAAAAAAAACACTTCCCAAATTTGGGAAAATTGAGCTGAAGGAGTTTTAATATAATATTGTGCGCAGATGCTGTCAATCAAAGATCCCTACTGCGTGGAAACAGGCCATTCGGCCTAACAAGCACACACCGACTCTGCAGAGATCATCCCACCCAGACTCACCCATCTACCCAATCCCTGCATTTCCCATGGCTAATCCATGTAACCTACACACTATGGGCAAAATAGCATGGCCAATCCACCTAACCTGCACATCTTTAGACTGTGGGAGGAAACTGAAGCACCCGGAGGAAACCCGCACAGACACGGAGAGAATGTGCAAACTCCATACAGATGATTGCTTAAGGCTGGGATTGAACCCGGGTCCCTGGCGCTGTGAGGCAGGGACCACTGAGCCAATGTGCCACCATGTCATCCTTTTTATTTTCAGGACAGATTTAAAGGGACATCAGATCTTTAAGAGCTGCTGTTCCTGGAATTCTAGCCAGTGGCCTTTTAAATTCACCCATTTCATGCATCTCGAGTGCAGTGTTAATGTTTCTTACAGCACAATGTTGTCTGATTTCAATGCTGACAATGCTGAGGTTTCACGGCCTTGTTGTGTGTACGCTGCATTATCAGCCCATATTTCAAAGTTGGATCTGTCAGAAGCAGTTTCGTAAAAGTCTCTCTGTTGCCGATATCCTCATCCTCCAGTAACTTCATGAAAGGTGTTTTCATTTTTTAACATGTTGTTGTAAATAGTCATTCATTTTTGTTTTGCAGAATACGATAATATGCAAACATAAAAATCAAACTGTTTAACGTAATGCAGTGAAAGCTTTTGGATAAAGTATTAATATTTGACTTTTTAAAAAGACAAAGTGCTAGGCCAGCAAGTTTTAAATGACTGAGTTAATTGTGATTCCTATTTCACTGGTCTAAAAATACTTTTGCAATATTCTTTTCATGTTTTTCAAGGGCTGGCTGATTGCACTCTAGCTTTGGGATTTGAAAAGATGGAAAGAGGATCACTTTCTTCAAAGGTAGCTGGAATATTTTATTAATTTGATGTGGTATTTAGTTTCTGCATTTACTTTGGTTGTGATGAACAACTGTATCTGCAAACACTTTTTTCATTATAAATGTAGCTAACAATGTGATAACAAACAGATTATTTGTTTTTGTGCTGTGGATTGAGAGATAGATATTGACTGGCATACCAGGGATAACTCCCCTAATGCTCTTCAGACAATTGGCAAGGGATCTTTTACATCCATTGAACAGGCAGATGGGACTTTGGTTTAACGTTTCATCCAAAAAATGGCACCTCTGACAGTACAGCATTTGAATATTAGCCCTAGGTTTTATGCACTCAAATCCTGGAACGGGGCTTGAAGGTGAGTCTGCTCCAAAATGAGCTACCGATCACCTTCTGAATTACCAGTTTCAATGAGGACTAAACTGTTAGTCTTGTTTCTATTTTTCTTGTTATGCACATGTAGTTTTTAATGCAGTTAGTTTATTCCTGGTTGGAAAATGTTTACTCCATACCCTATCCTATTATTTTTAAATGTATCCTACTGCTGGCCCACTAATTTAACTGTCTTGCATGCTCATAAACTGATGCTTTTAAGTTCAGAAGTTAAATACACCATGGCCCAGTTCAGTACAATATACATTAAAACTTTTCTTTTAAACGTTTTCATCTCCAGTGATTTCCTCCCCTTTTGTGGGTATATTAATCCCACAGTAGCAAAGGAATTTTAGTGCCAAATGAATCGCGCCTACACCAGAAGTGCCCATCCATTGCAGATATTGCATTTTACCTGTAATTTCTCTGTACTCTATGTTACTTCCTCAAAGAATTATAATAAATTGATTAATCACGATTTCCCTTCTATAAACCATGCTGATTCTTCCCGATTACCTTGCGTTTTTCCAAGTGCGTTATTATAATATGCTTAATGATCATTTCCAACAGCTTCCCCAGTCATGAAGCTAATTCCATGTTTTCTGCCTCCATCCTTTCTTAAACAGAAGGACTGTATTTGCATTTTTCAAGTCTAATGGAACATTTCCAGAAACTACTGAATTTTAGAAAATAAACACCAACGCATCTAATACCTCATTAAGAATCTCTTTTAAGACCTTGGGTTAAAGTTAATTAGCACCCTGAGATTTTCAATCCACCGCTCCATCAGTTTGCTCGATATTGCTTCCCTGGTGAATATAACTTCACCATCTTGCTGTCTCCCTTCAACCTCGAGATTTGCAGGAATTTTACAGGAATTGCTGGAATGTTTTATGCATCCTCTATAGTGAGGTCAGAAACAATATTTATTTATTACATTCATCATTTCTTTATTTACAACAACTACCTCTTCACTCTCACCTTCTGAATTACCACTTTCAACAAAGACTAAACTGTTACTCTCGTTTCTATGTTTCTTATTATGCATATGTGGAGCTCTAATTTTTAACACAATTTATTCCCTGTTGGAAAATGTTTATTCTATACCCTATTGTATTATTTTTAAATGCATCCAACTGCTGGTCCACTATTTCATCTACCTGTCTTTCTATCTAATTTAGTTGAGTAAGAACAGTTTCCTCCTTTCTAAACTATACTGCATTTCTTTATAGAATATGATTGTTTACTATTTGTGTTTCCAGTACACTGACCGGATCAATCCCCTAGACAAACACTGTGAGGTGCTGAATAATAAATATGGGATTTGTGCAGCTCCAATCGCACCACAATTATTTGGAAGTGCTGGTAAAGAGCACATGGAGAAATATGGTAACTATGGCTAACACACCTGTGCGTATGTTTACAAATTTAATGTATAGCCATTGTCTACTCTGAAGAAAATTGACTTATGATTGAAAGATAACAGATGCAGTAAAGGTATTGGCCACAAAATTGGGCTCCAGAAGTGCTACAGAAACAAAATGACTGACTGGGGGGAAGGGGGCCACTCTTTGACTACTTCAGCTTGGAACATAGTGGCCACTATGTTGTGCAGGGCAATAGAGAGGCAATACAGGTACTGGAAATGTGTAGAGTAGCTAAATTTTGAAATCAGTCATTTTGTAACTGATATATAAGATGTTTTGTGGCACAGTGGTAGTGTTCCTACCTCTGGGCCTGAGTTCAACTCCCACCTGCACGTTAAGTTCTATTCTAATTACTTTTATAATAATAAATTCAAGTTTACAACAAATCTAATAGATGTAGTCTCAGGTTCATCTTGCATAGAAACCTCATGGTTGACAGAAAGTAAACTTTCATTGCACTGAGTTGTGTTGGGATTTAATCCCACATAGTGCATCACTGTTTCTCCCGTACAATTTGTCTTTTTGTTTTTAATGTAGGTACTAAACCAGAGCACTTTGCCAAAATAGCTTGGAAGAATCACAAGCATTCAACAAATAATCCGTGAGTCCTTTTGCTTGCTTTTTGGTTAATGATTAGTAACAATATTTGTGTTAATTTTTGAGCAGTCAGGGTGAAGGTCCAAAGCCCGTAGTGTAGATAGAGCACCGTAAGCAGGGAAAAAATAGTTGTGTTGAGAATTGTTGGTTATGCAAGTTTTAAAATGTGTAGAATTGTGAGAGAAGTACAGCGTTTTAGAATCTGAGATTCTGGGAAAGAATGAGCTAAAGTAGGAAACTGTATGATGAATGTTGGAAATTTTAAATTCTAACATTTAAGGGGACGCAGAAAGAAGAAACACAGATGTTACTTTAGCTTTATCTCCAACGTGTGAATTATTGTCATTCGCCTGGTCAGTTTTTTCTTTTAACAGCAAAAGAGACAGAATAATGACAGATCTGCTAGGCTAGAAAACATGTTACCAAATCATTTGTAATCTTCTATCTATTTCTATTATTTTCCTCACTTGTAACTTCACCGGATTATAGTTTTATATGTTTTATATAAATATTTTCTCTGCAGGGTTCAATAGTCGAAGGATTAAGCAAAGTACCTCATCCTAACCATTTTATCTTTTTGGCTTTATCTTGTATTTTTGTGACCTCAGAACATTCAAATTTATTGATGTTCTGTGTGTATAAATATAGGTCAATAGATTGTTGTACTAAAGGAACTGAGGGATAATGGAATAAGGAACGAGGTACAAGATTAGCTGTGATTTTGTTGAGTGGTTGAATGGTGTAACAGCAGGTACAAAAAGGCCAAATGGCCTACTTTTACTGCTATTTTTAATGTACTTCCATCCTTGTATAATACAATAGAATTACTTGTATAAATATTTTCCTTAAAAACGCATAATTGAATATACTTTTGCCAGCACACAGTCATAACACCAGATCATTTTTCTCAGCATGCATGAAATTCCGAGCCAGAGATTTAGTATAGATTTAATACATTACCTAATCAGAGAATATTTCACTTATCTCAGTTCACCAGAGCACAATCCCCCTTTTAATCATGATGAACAGTCATAAAAGTATACTAACACATTTTTGATGGGTATTTTCATAGGTAAAATTGTATTGTTAATTGCAAAACAATTAGGACAAACCAGAAGCACTTTCTGATGCAGAGAGGATGCTCTAACCCTCAGTTCAAGTCTGGGATTTAATAACATAATGAGAAATTGCCATGAAATTAGTTCAGCTCGTAGTTTTAGCTTCAATAGACGAACTTATTATGAAAGCAACATGTAAAAAAGACCATTTGCTTATCAGTTTGTATCATTCAAGTAGCATACACAAGTCCCTCTGATTGGACCAATTTCATGTATTATCGTCTTGGGAGCCAAGTTCTGCTTGAAAGGCTTGATCAAAACAAAATTGCTAAATACTTTTCCCCTCTCCAGTCTCAATTATTCAATTTCAGTCCACAGAAAATAAAGACCAGATTTTCACCACTGATGCAGCAACCTCATGTTGGTACATATCCTGGACCATTTTTTTTCTGGGGAGAGGTTGGACTAGAGTCAGGCACCCAAACCCTAGAAACAGATTGTAAGTAAAGGCTGGTTAGGAGGCCACCTTGGTTATCTGGAAGCTTCCCCTCTTGGTTTAGAAGTTGCTAGGCCCTGGAACCTCATTCCATACTTTCCCCCCCATTCCCATTACTTCACCATGCCAACCCATATTCTTAGCGAGCTCCATAAGCACTCACCCAGTATCCCCACTATGGGTGGAACTCAGGAACCATGTGAAGGTGAAAAATAAGTTAGACTTCAACAATCTGTTAGAACTCTTGCTTGTACACATTTGGTACTGAAAAGAACTTTGGTTCATGAAACCCGTTCAAAGATTTAATTCCCTTAAATTGTTTAATTGTTCTTAAAACAAAGTGATAGTCAATAACCAGATAAGACACAACTAATTCTCTAGTATTGTCAATCAAAATCTGAATTCAGCGCACCCCCACCCCGTCAAGGTAACTTGTAATATTGCAACTTATGAAATTCAACCAAGTAGTCATCTAGACCTCAGCTGTGATAATAGCCTGTAGGAAATGTCAACCAAGGACTATTGAATGTGCAGGAATGGGTAATTTTCTTTTCTCATTTACATCAAATGGCCTGTGAAAAAGCAGACGAACAATGTTTTGTTTTAAAATTCTGTCAGCTTCAGTCTTTTTTTATGTTTAAATGGCTGAGAATTTAATAGACTTCAGATCATGATATTTGATTAGACCTCACATGCCTTTGAAAAAATATACGTACACTCTGTAAATTTGTAATTCCTGTATCATGTGTCAACGTCATTGGAACAGTAAAAATTCACTCCACCATTTTCAAGTGTTGACTTCAGGTTCTTGGCAGAGATTCACAATCCACTGCTTTCCCACTGCTGGCCACTTGGCATCTGTCAGAAAAGGATATGCAACCTCCAGAACTAGGTCCTCTCAGAAAATTCAAAAGTGTCTGGAATTGGCCCAACCCTCTGAAAATCTGCTACCAAGTTCGTTTTGCTGTTCACCCTTGCTACCCTGTTGCTGCAGAAACATGGGAATCATGGTTTGTTTCTTTGGCTAAGCCCTTTCAGTCCTCAAATTCAGGGTTCATGAACTCTATGATTGATGGGACAAAAATAAGCTGGAACAAATAACAATAAGATAAAGCATATGTACGTTCAGATTTTTGAAAATGTATTGCAATTCAACAGCCAAACTTCTCTAGATCTCTCTGAAGTTGAAAATTTAAACTTTTAAGTCATTAAGATTTAAAACAAGCTCTGCCCCATGTATAAGATCATCATCAACTTGGTGTAACGTATAAAAGTCATGATTTCTTTATTCATCTGAATTATAAATAATTGTAATTCATTTATTTAGATATTCCCAGTTCCAAGATGAGTTCAGTCTTGACCAGGTGATGAAGTCTCGCCCAATTTTTGAATTCCTGACTCTCCTGCAGTGCTGGTAAGAATGGGATACTTTTCAATTTACTGCCTGCACTCATGTTTAAAAACAAGTCTCAAATGCAATTTAACAAGGTGACATGGACCATTCGACTCCCTGCTTTTGCTTCTTTGAAAAATTGCTGCATGTGTCACTGCACCTTTATTCACAACCTTCCTTGATGTAGAATATTGACTCAACCCAGAATTCAGTGGTGTTTCTTGTCCTTGTTTTCCACAAGGGAAGACAAAACAAGATGGCACTATTTGATTTAACTGTATTACAGCATCAAAAGTGGAATTGACTGAAAGAATTGGCAGATCTCCTTTATTAAAGGGCATTCGTGAACCAGATGGATTAAGCCGACAATCAGTTATGGTTTCACATTCAACATTACTGAGATTAGTTTTCAATTCCAGATTTTAGTCATGGAATCTTAAACTTATTCAACTCGTGTTGATATTTGAGTGTGAAAAATAAACAAGCTATTGATCATTCTTTGATGCTGGAAATGTTACTTGGAAGCATTTCAACACACCATGGGCTCTTCAAAGGACCATTGGGTAAAGCACAGTATTTGTAAGGTGCATAAAACAATCCAATTTTAATGCATTGAATGTGCTATGTTAGCTCATCTTAGCTAAACAGAGTCAGTGTAGTTAACTCTAGTGACAACTCCTTGTGATGTTGGAAATGGGAGGTGAAATCAAATGCCATGCTTTTATTGTCCAGCAACGTCTGCACTTGTACATTGGTGTGTGACAGTAATCATTGATGTTCTTGAATCTTTGATACTGTTACCCACAGAATGATAAAGAATGAGCTATTGGCTAAGATACTGGTGGGATGGCAGCACCTATTAATTGTTAGATTAGTTTGATTCAGTACAGTTTGGGAGAAAATTAACATGAAACAAAGTTCTCTTGTGTATTTTTTTTAAAATTGTTTGCTAATATTTTAAACTTCAAATTAGACTAAGTGATTGAGTTTTTCCTCTTTTTTGTCTTATCTTATAATACTTTACTTAAAAATAGTCCTACATCCAATGGAGCAGGAGCAGCCGTTCTGGCAAGTGAGAAGTTCGTACGGCGACATGGCTTGGAGTCCAAAGCTGTTGAAATTCTTGCCCAGGAAATGATAACTGATTTACCCAGTAGCTTTCAAGAAAACAGCTGCATAAAAGTGGTAAGATTTTCAGTTAAATTCCATATGAATTATTTGTGGAAACATGTTACAGTAGCGTGGCCTCATATCATTGACTAGGATAGCGTAGAAGTTTTAAAATTGCATCGCTTTTACCAACATTCATTACGGCGAAATAAGTTTTGGTTTTATAAATACAAGAATGAGTTTTCATGGACCTGATTATTTTGGGCAGACTGATATCTGCTTACTAGAATTAGTGAGAGACCTGAACCATTTTCACAGCTGGGTGACATTTGAATAACATCAGCAACCTATCAACCTGCAGCAGGAAATTAGTCTGTTCTACTGGAGCCAGAATTGGTGTTCTTGAAGTGATTGGGTGCAAGAGGATTGAAGGTTAGTCAGTGAATGCTAGGGTGCTGAAATCTTTGGCACTGGAGAGGGGAGGAGCCCTGAGGAACTGGCAATGGATGTGAGGACACTGAAGTGTTTGAAGCAATTTACGGTATTGCTCTGAAGGACTGGCAATTGGTGTTAATCATATGTGAATTGTGTTGAGTTGTATTCAGGTCTTCGGGATTAACCACAAATTTACTTATCTTTCCATAAATGGGGACGTATTGAAAACTATGGTTGTTGAGTTAGGATCTCTGTAAATAAATGCTTACAAAACTGTTTAGAGATTGATTCCAGATCCATCATTGAACAACTTTGTTATAGCTCAGCTTTTGGATGTGTACGCTACAAAGACAGATTGCAATGGGAAAAGATGGAAATTAACTGACAATCCTTTAAATTACCGTGAATTAAATTCTTGCATAGATCAGTCACTAATTGCAAGCAACAGATATGTGAGAGTGGAATCTTTAATCAGACTATTTTGCTGATTACTGCCTTTGCAGAAATTTGCTGCAGTTCATTTTTTGTTTTTCATTTCTCATGTATTCATAAACTATAATCATTATTATATTCATTAATGTGGTAACATGAGAAATAGACTGTCGGTGCATTTAAGATTATTATTTGTTTTTGGGAGGAATAATATGCCTCAAATAAAAACATAATTAGCAGTGTCTGATATTGTGATGAAACGATTATATTTTTGAGAAACTTTGGTGAAAGAGACACCAATAATGCTAAGCATCATTAAATCCATAAGGAATGACAGGTAAGAAAATTGTCCATGTGAAGAAGTTGATCATTACTTATGAGAGAATTGAGTTAGAATAGAAGATAGAGTATCAAACTTTGATTTTCAATTGAGAATGCAGGTAAGTAAAGAATCCATAGATTGAAGTAGCAATAACCATTCTGTGAGATTCGGTTCAGTTCCTATGCAGGCCATTAGGTGGGGATGGCTGATCATGAAGAAAAATTAACAATGCTGTATGTTACACAGCTGCATAGAAAAGATCAACTGAACCATCACTGCCAAATTTTTCATGTAGTTAAAAGTCCAATGATGTCCATTTGGGAAGTAACAGCATTATCTGCTATAAAGAATTGTTAGCCTGCACTTGGCTTTCACTGTGCTGTTAATTTCAGTTGCATGATAACAATTCATTAAAGTATGTGTATTAAAAGTAGGAACGTTACATACCAGTTATCTCATGGTAGTGGTTCAACAAGAAATCAAGAAGCATAGACTTCTTGATTGACCAATCTCTTGTGGTCATTGTGAGGTAAGGGATACACTTAGGACAAACTACCAGGCAATGATTTACCATAAACAAAAACAGAAATTTCTGGAAAAGCTGAGTAGGTCTGGCAGCATCTGTGGAGAGAAATCGGAGTTAACGTTTCGGGTCCAGTGACCCTTCCTCAGAACACTTAATTGCTGAGCTCTGGGGAAGGGTCTCTCGACCCAAAAGGTTAACTCTGATTTCTCTCCACTGATGCTCCCAGACCCGCTCAGCTTTTCTAGCAATTTCTGTTTTTGTTTCTGATATGCAGCAACAGCAGTTTCAGTTTTTAGTCAATGATTTACTGTACTTTGAATAAATAAATATATATTTTGCTTGTAGTATTTTAGAAGGCTTGGTGTTTTTGGGCTAAGATAAGGTGATTACAATTTTGACCAAGTTTTAAATCACTGATTATTTTGTTTTTGTAACTATTTAATGTAATGTATTTTTAAAGTCATTTTAAAGATTCAAGATAGAGGAAAGAATTTTCTAAGTTGTGGCATTGGTGGTAGTGCTGGGCTCTGGGAACAGTTGGAGGGGAATAGAGATGTAAACAGTAACAGTGTCATAACAGAAGTCTGAAAATGATGGTAAGAGGATGAGGTGCAGGAATTATAGGGCAATCATCGTGGGTATGGAGATAGTGAAAGCGATGGCCTTACAGTGTGAGAGAAAGATGATGGGCAAAGTCAGCAAGTTGAAGTTTATGAGAGCAAGTTTAGGAGCATGTCTTAATTATATGTGAATTGTATTGAGTTGTATTCAGGTGTTCAGGTGTAGGAATTAAGTTTAGGAGCATGTCTTTTCCAAGATTTGCCTTGAAACTCCTTTCCGAGATTTAAGTTTTTGGTTACGTTTCATCCTATGTCCTTTTCCAACATGTAATTTTTTTAAAATTATGTATTTTGATACACTTTTTTATATATTTATGAGTGTTAAATAAATCCTATTGTTATTTCAGGTACTTGCGATTGACGTTCAGTTAAAAGTGCCCATGAGATATCAAATATAATATTTATTAATGTCTGAGATGACCTCGTTCTTACCAGTGTGCCTGCTGCAGATACGTATGTCCATGACAATATCAGTAAGAGGGATCACCACACATCCTGATAGAAAGAAATTCTACCTTCGCATTGAGAATACCCTCCATTGTGTTGTGTGGTACTATCACCATGCTAAATCGGATAGACCAAACATATCTAACAACTCCAGACTGGCATCCATGAAGCACTGTGGGCCATCAACAGCAGCAGAATGTACTCCAACACAATCTGCAACCTCATGACCCAGTATACCCAGCACTCAACTATTACCATCAAACCAGGTGATCAAACCTGGTTCAATGGAGAGTGCAGGAGGGCATACTAGGAACAGTACCAACATCCCTAAAAATAAGGTGTTAACCTGGTTAAACTACCAAATAGGACTACGTGCATGCCAAATAGCACATGCAGCAAGGGTTAGAGCTAAGCAATTCCAAAACTAATGGATCAGATCTAAGCTCTGCAGCCCTGCCACATCCAGTTGTGAATGGTGGTGGACAATTAAACAGCTCACTTGAGGAGGAGGGGGAGGCTCCACAGATATCCCCCATCCTGAATGATGGAAGACCCCAACACATCATTGCAAGAGATAAGGCTGAAGCACTTGCAGCAATCCAGCTTGGCCTCATTTACTGGTCCCAGCATCACAGATGCCAGTCTTTAGCCAACTAGATTCACACTGTGACATCAAAAAAACTGTTGGAGGCACTGGATATTGCAAAGGGTATAGGACCTGACAAAGTTCAGCAATAGTACTGAAAACCTGTGCTCCAGAGCTTGCTGTTCCCCTAGCCAAGCTCCTCCATTACCGTTACAACACTGGCATCTACTCGAAAATGTGGAAATTTGCCCAGGTGTACTCTGTACACAAAAAGCAGGACAAATCCAACACGGCCAGTCACCACGCTATCAGTCTACTTTCAATCATTAGTAAAGTGATGGAAATGTCATCAATCGTGCTATCAAACAGGTCCTGCTCAGCAATAACCTGCTTAGTGATGGCCAGTTTGGGTTCCACCAGGGCCACTCAGCTCCTGTCCTCATTATAGCCTTGTTTCAAACATGGACAAAAGAGCTGAATTCCAGAGGTGAAGAAAGTGTGACAGCCTTTGCTATCAAGGCCACATTTGATTGAGTATGGCACCAAGGAACCCTAGAAGCATTGATTCAAAATTGGAATCAATGAGTATCAGGTGGCAAACTGCCTGCTGGTTGGAGCCTTATCAGGCACATAGGAAGATGGTTGTGTTTGTTGGAGGTCAGTCATTTCAGCTCAAGGACATCAATCCAAGAGTTCCTCAGGGTTAGTGTCCTCGGCCGGACCATCTTCAGCTGCTTCATCAATGACCTTGCCTCCATCATAAGGTCAGAAGTGGGGGTGCTCGCTTATGATTGCTGCACAATGTTCAGCACCTTTAATGACTGCTTAGATACTGAAGTAGTCCATGTTCAAGTGCAACAAGATCTGGGCAATATACAGCCTTGGGCTCATAAGTGGCAAGTAAAGTTCACACCACATACATGCCAGGCAGTTACATATCTATTGACAGACAATCTAACCATAGTTCCTTGACATTCAATTGTGTTACCATAATTGAATCCCCCTCTATCAACACCTATTGATTAGAAACTCAACTGGACTTGCTAAATGAATAGAATGCCACACGAGCAGACCAGAGGCTAAGAATACTGTGGTGAATAACTCACCTCAAAACTCCGCAAAGCTTGTCCGCCATTTACAAGGCACAAGTCAACAGTGTGATGGAATCCTTCCCACTTACCTAGATGGGTACAGCTTCAACAACACCAAAGAAGCTTGATGCTATGCAGAATGAAGCAGCCCGCTTGATTGACACCGCATCCACTCCCTCCACCACCAACACTCAGTAGCAGCAGTGTGTACTATCTACAAGATACACTGCAGAAACTCACCAAAGATCCTCAGATAGCACCTTCCAAACCCCCAATGCCTTCCATCTAGAAGGACAAAGTCAGCAGATACCTGGGATCATCAACATTTGCAAGTTTCCTTCCAAGCCACTCACCATCCTGACTTGGAAATACATTGCCATTTCAATGTCACTGGATCAAAATCCTGAAACTTCCTCCATAAGGTCATTGTGGATCAACCTACCGCACGCGGACTGCAGCATTTCAGGAACGCGGTTCACCGCCACCTTCTCAAGCGCAACTAGGGACAGGCAATAAATGCTGTCCCAGCTTGTAACACCCATGTCCCATGAGTGAATTAAAAAAAACTACCATTAGCGTGTCATTTGTTCTTGGGGTGAGAGCATTGTTAGCAAAGCCAGCATTTATTGCCATCTCTAATTACCCTTCAGGAGGTGTGTTTTTCTTTAACTCTTAAATCTCGTGAAGCCTTTATTTTGAGTTTTTAGTTTGTAAGGACAATAATACAGAGGCCCAGAGAAGAAGGGCCCTAGAGAAAAACAAAAGACAGGATGAGAAATAAGAAAGGTGACAGGCAGAGAACTCCAGGGCAAGAATCAAAAAAGTCACATTGCAAAATAATGTGAACAGGACTAAGAGTGTTAAAAAGACAAACCTTGAGGCCTTGTGTCTTAACGTACGGAGCATTCTCGTTAAACCAGATAAATTAGTCACGTAAATAGATATAAACAGGTATTATGTATTTGGGATTACAGAGACATGGCTGTGGGTTGACCAGGGATAGGAACTGAACATCAAGTAGTGTTCAGTTTTTTGGAAGGACTGACAAAAAGAAAAAGGAAGTAGAGTAGCATTGATGGTTAAAGAGGAATTTAATGCAATAGTGAGGATGGCTATTATCTCCAGTGAAGTGGAATTTGTAACAGTAGAGCTTTGAAACACCAAGGAGCAGAAAACATAGGGGAATTTGCATATAGACCTCCAAACTGTGGTTGTAATGTTAGGGAAGGCATTAGCAGGAAATTAGAGGTACAAGTAATAAAGGTACGGCTGTAATTATATGTGACATTGATCTGTATATAGATTAGTCAAATCAAATCAGTAACAACACTGTACAGAAGGAATTTCTGGATGTGTACGGGATGGTTTTCTGGATCAATACATTGATGAACCAACTAAAGAACAGGCCATCCCAGATTGGGTATTGTGCAATAAGAAAGGAATAAAACGAGCCATGCAAGATCCTTTGGGAAGAATGACACTGAAATGGTAGAATTTTTCAATAGGATGGTAAGTGACATTTTTTAATTCTGAGCCTAGAAATCCTGAATCTAAATGAAAGAAACCACAGTTGTATGAAGCATGAGCTGGCTCTAATAATTTGGGGAACGTTTCTTAAAGGGATGTCAGTGGATAGGCAGTGGCAAGCCTTGAAAGAGAGCATTGATGAAATGCAAAATAAAACATGAAAGGTGGCCTGACCGGGTCTAACAAGATAAATTATTGATAGTATTAGATCCAAGGAGAGGGCAGACATATTAGCAATAAAGTGCAGCAAACATGAGGATTGGGAGCTATTTAGAGCTTGGCAAAAGAGGACAAAGGGATTGGTTAAGAGGGGAAGGTAGAGTGTGAGAGAAAGTTTGCAAGGAATATACAAACAGATGGTAAAAGCTTCTATATGTATGTGAAAAGAAAAAAGATTAGTGAAAATAAACAATTAGAAATGGAAAGTTATAATGGGGAACAACGAGATGACAGATCAGCTGAGTACAAATTTTGGTTCTGTCTTCACAAAGGAAGACACAACTAATGTCCTAAAAATGTTTGGTGTGCAGTGTCTAATGAGAGGGATGAAATTAGTTGGGCAAATTGATGGGATTAAAGGTCAATATACTCCAGGTCCTGATGGTTTACATCCCAGATGATTTAAGGAACTTGGCTCAGAAGTAGTGGATGCATTGTCGTTCATCCTTCAAGATTCTATAGACTCTGGCAACCCTCCAATCCATAGGAATTGATCCAATGTGGCCCCACTAATTTAAAAAAAAGGAGGTAGAGAGAAAATAGGGAAATATAGACCCATTCACCTGAAAATGCCAGAGTCTATTATAAAATATACAGGACATTTGTTTAGGCCACTTTTGAGATACTGCATTCAATTCTGGTCTCCCTGTTATAGGAAAGATGTTGTTAATCTTGAAAGAGTGCAGACAGGATTTACAAGAATGTTTCCAGGTTTGGATGGTTTGAGCTATAGAAAGAGGCTAAATAGGCTGCAGTTATTTGCCCTGGAGGATGGGAGGCTGGTGACCTGTTGGAGGTTTATAAAATCATGAGGGACATGGATGGGGTGAATAACCATGGTGTTTTTTTTTCCAGGGCAGGGGAGTCTAAAACTAGAGGCCATAGGTTTAAGGTGAGAGGGGAAAGATATAAAAGGGACCTAAGGGACACTTTTATTCATGCATGTGTGGAATAAGCTGCCAGAGGAAGTGGTGGAGGCTGATACAATTACAACATTTAAAAGGCATCAGGATGGATACATGAATAGGAAGGATTTACAGCAATATGGGCCAAATGCTGGCAAATGGGATTAGATTAAATTAGGATATCTGGTTGGCATAGATGAGTTGGACCAAAATGTCTGTTTCTATGCTGTACAGCTCTATGACTCTAAAAGGTCTAATTGCAGAGTACTTGGAAAACAGTGACAGACAGGATTGGAAAGCTTCAGTATGGAATTACGAAAGGGAAATCATGCTTGAAAACTCATGCTTGATGTTGATAAGGGGGAGCCAGTGGATGTAGTTTACTTGGACTTTCAGGAGGTTTTCGATAACATCCCGCATAAGAGATTAACATATAAAATTAAGGTGCATGGGATTGGGGTAATGAACTGACATGGATAGAGAACTAGCTGGCAGATAGGGAACAAGGAGTAGGGATGAACAGGTCAATTTTATATTAACGAGGCAGCTAAGTGCAGTTTTCAGATAACACAAAGTTAGGTGGGAGGGCAAACTGTGAGGAGGAAGCAAAGATACTTCATTGTGATTTGGACAAGTTGAGTGATTGGGCAAATGCATGACAGATGAAGTGTAGTGTGGACAAATGTGAGGTTATACACTTTTCGTGGCAAAAACATAAAGGGAGATTATTATCTGAATGGTGATAGATTGGGAAAGGGGTGATGCAATGAGACCTGGGTTTCCTTGTACCCCAGTCACTGAAAGTAAACATGGTAGGCATGGTAAGGATATACCGGATGACCCAGGGAGTTCACAACCAGGGGTCGCAGTCAAAGGATCCCAGTCAGGCCATTTACAAACGATGAGGAGAAATTTCTTCACCCAGAGAGTGGTAAGCCTGTGGAATTCTGTCCCAGTGAAAGCATCGATGTCAAAACATTAAATGTTTCCAAGTAGAAAATAGGTATAATTATTAGGGATAAAGGGTATGGGAGGAAGCAGGGAGCAGGAACTGAATGGGATGATCAGCCGTGATCATTCTGAATGGCGGAACAGGCTCAAAGGACAGAATGGCCTACACTTCCTACCTTCTGTGTTTCAATGGTGAGCCACCAATCACTGAATGACTTGCCATTTCTGGGGTTAGTTGAAAGTGAACCAGAGTGGTATCAGTCTGGAGTCACCCTGACTAGGTTAGCAGGTTTCCTTCTCTGAAGGACCTCGACGAATTCAAGATTAACTAACTAATTGAATTTAAATAGTCTTTGTATGCTGTGGTGGGACTTGAACTCATGTCTGTGCACTATTAGTCCTGTCCAATGAATTAGTAATCCTGTAATATTACCATTATGCTGCTATCCTCCTTATTAATAGCTGTGTACCAACCCTTGATAGACTCTGATGGAATAAAATATGAATTCTGTGAATATCCAGAGAATGTCATTTCACAAGTTACAAGAAAGAATAATCTCATTTTCAGGGTGATTGCAGGAGTTGCCTATCAGTCTTAAAAGATAACACACTGAAGTGGAGCACGCTCTGCAGGATGGTTTCAAAAACATACTTCTGACATTTGTCTACTTCCAGAGAAGTAGAAAATTATATGGACGCATCAACTGTTGACATCTGATTAGTTACACATTGATATCAAATTAGCTGCATACTGGTCCATAGGATGATCAAAATGGGAACATTCTGTAAAAAAGCAAAATCCGCATAAATGTTGAAGAAATTGCAACATTATTGCCTTATCCATAAATTTGTGCTTTAATGGAAGTAGTTAGTGTATGAGGCATTAGTGCAATTAATGCACTTCACAGACACAAGAGCCAAGTAAAGCTTCTTGAGATTATAGAAGGATGGTACCAGACTCCAGAATATATAAACAGCTGCTGCACTTAAGATTTTAGGCCTAATGACAAAAGGAAGATTATTGTTGAGAGCATATTCATTATATTAATGGTAGGCTTTATCTCTCTTTTACAGAAACTTGGTACAGATTATTTCTTGTTGGATTGCAATATTTTTGGTCCCAAATGTAGAGTTCTCTATGAATGCCTAAAATATTGGTATTTTGATCAATTATTATTTATTATTAATATACTAATTGCTGAAACACATGGTTAAGAAATATGGTATCAGACAATTGAAAAGGTCACCTATTCAGATCCTAGACTGTGCTAATTCTATCAGCATACCCTCATTATTAAACCAGTGAAATCTGCACTGACTCCATCACATTCAATCAGTGGATAACATAGGTAAACCCAATTCCTTTTGTAGGTGACTTGGCCACTGGTTTATGATCTCCCCGGCATCCAAACCTTCACTACAAGGATATGTGCAAACTAGATATGAAGATGCTGAACATTAGCAGTGACAACTGGGAGACAGTTGATGACAGCTGTGACTTCTGGGGCCTGGCTGTTTTGAAGGGTTTTGGAACATGAAGCGAAAAACCAATGTAGCTGAGAAGAGGACTCAGAAAAAAATCAAGGGCAGCAAAATATGCACCTTCTCAGCTCACTGTCACCTTCTGCAGCAGAAGGTATCATGTCAGAGCAGGACTCCGAAACCACACCAGGTGATACTTCACCCAGAATTGACCACCATGATGTCAACCATTGTCTTGACTGTCACCGTAATGTCACCATGAGACAAGTGGGGTGAGGAGGTCAGCTTTACATTGAAGAAAGAAATGAAGTTTTATATTTCTTTATCCACTGTGCACACTGAGCTGTTCAGATGCTTGGGTCTCAGGGTGGTGTCAGGGCTGTATTGTTGGGGTTAGCACCCATGGACTAAAGAGGAGAAATCAGCAGTTTTCCTTTGGAAGATATATATGCATATAACTTGGATTAGGACATGATTAGCCCAGATGGAATTGACTCTACAAAATAGTCTGTTTTACTTTCCATGCTTTAGATTACATTGCAAGAATTGCTAATGGAGTAAAATTACATTAGAGCTACTGGTGTATCAGTCACTGCCTCAGCACAGGACAATAGATTGGAGAGAAAGAGAGAAAATTAAAGAGACCTAAACTTATTTTCATTTTGCAGGTTGGGTTTGACATGACCAAAGAAGCAGCAAGGAAATGTTTTCAGAAAATTGGTCTCCAGCCTAATGATGTAGATGTCATTGAGCTTCATGATTGCTTCTCAGCTAATGAACTCATTACTTATGAAGCTCTTGGACTTTGTCCTGAAGGTAATTGTTGCTTTATTTAATTATTTCCTTGCATTCTGAATTAACTTGTGATGGTTCCATTGATGAGTTATTCCTCCCACAAACTAATGTGTCCCAAAGAAAAGGAGTTGTTAGCTGAATAAATTGTGATTGAAGGTTTATTAAGGAATATAATGTTGTCTGTTTACTAGGATATTATAACACCCATTTTATGGTTGTGAATTACAGATATCGATGTTATTTGAGCAGTTAATTCTTTTCTTGTTGATTCCTCACATATTTTCTTGATGTGTCTTAATTGATGTAGCCATATGTTGGTTGCCATCGTTGATAAATCAGAAGGATATTTTGCTTAGAACTGGCAAAATAGAGGTTTAGATTCATAATTTATGTAATGAAGAAGTTGTCTATCAATAGCAATACTAAGTGGAATTGGGGAGCAAATTACTGCAGATGCTGGAATCCGTACTGAAAATCAAAAAGTGCTGGAAATAACAGTGGATCAGACAGCATCCGTGGAGACAGAGCAAACTAATATTTCAAGCCTAGATTAGTCTTCATTAGTCTTACCACCTTGGTAACCATTAAAAAGGTGATCGGTTTGTTAATTGAAAAGGAAGAATGTGCCAACCTAGGTGGAGAAGGCAGAAGAATGGCACAAAGTGAAAGGCTCGTTTGGAGAGTTGGAGATTTGGAGATCTAGCAGTCATTCCTCACATTCACATCTGCCCTTGTATGTGGTGTGAAGAATTTGCCATTTCACTGATTTTACAGATTCTATAATCTCTTTATGAAGTATCTTTAACTTTTACCCCAACCCCAAGGTTATTGATTCAAAATCTGGATTGCCTCCACGAACACTAGCTCATGAATCACCTTTAGCCAAATTTTGACAACAATGGTGGCATTTTTTATATCTAAAATCTGCTTCTATTGGCTTTTTTGAATAGAATTATGAGTTTGCTCTTTTTCCTTGTATTCTGTTTATATGCACACATTACCCTGTGTTTGAAACTGTCTTGAAAAAATTTTAGGCATCCTGTGCAGACTTGAAGTGTAATTGCCATGCAATCTATTAATCTAAGTAGGTTCAAATTCTGTTTTAACTGCACTAACTAGTTGTTCCATTCATCCTTCTGTTGCTGAAAATCAGTAATTACCCTTTCTGTTTATATAATTTTCCATTTATAATTTTTCTGATTCTTCACTGGATAATTTACACCACATTGTATGGAACTGAACCACACAGAATAGGAATGTCCTAGTTTGATTCTGCGTTAACTAATAGTGGTGAGGCTGCAATAATTTGCTCGTCTTTCCTTGGCCAATGATGTAGAAAGTCAACCAGAGTTTGCATTCCTGATTTCTGATGAGCAACTTGAATTGGAGAAGGAATATATATGAAGATGTAGAAGGCAGGATTCCTTTTGGCTAAGAGGCTCCTACCTTCAAACAATGTGAAAACATTCATTTCATGTAAGAAAGCCCTTAAATTTGATCATTTGACTAATGTACTAGTGTGCCAGAGTGAATTACTATTTGTAGGAGACAAGAATAAGGAAAGAAATTTTAGATGGCTGTTCAAAAATACTTTTCAGATTCTACCAAAATTGAATCTGTGAAAATTAGAGATTTGTTAGAGTCACCAAAATGAAATATAAAAACAAAATGTCTGAATTTATATAGTTATTTATCAGTTATCTTTGTCTCCGAAAACATATTTCCCACATTAGTATGTTAATTTCTAATGCCTTTTGCTGACTGATGTTTGTTCTCCTAGGTAAAGCCGCAGAGTTGATTGACAAAGGAGATAATACATATGGTGGAAAATGGGTCATAAATCCAAGTGGTGGACTGATATCAAAAGGACATCCACTAGGTGCTACAGGTATTCCTATGTTTATATTCCACACATTGGCCTGCAATATTAATGCTGATTGACAGCAACTAACCTGAACAATATGCAAGAAGACAGGAAATAGAATACACCAGACCTAGCCTTCCAGCCATTTTAAAATGAACTGTAGAACAGAATTTGTAGGAGTATAGAAGCAGATCACAGCAGAGTAGGTAAATCCTGCACCCTAATTTGTTAATTTCAGCACAACGCAGCCTAATAATACAACTCAGCAATAAAATCTTGAACACATGTTATATGGTTCTCCCTTTATAGTACAAAATAATTTAATTAGTAAAAGGTCTACAATGTGTTAGGCTCCTTAGTACTATGAAGTCTTTTCTATTTTTATGTGAATGATTCTGTAGTACTGATAGCTGCAACTGAGCAACTAACTATAGAAGTAATTTAAAAATCATAGTTGTGATTTTAATTGATTCTGTAACTTGTTCTGAAGACTATATAGCCTCATAAAGCAGAAACAGTAGGTTAAATGCTGAAATCCAGACTTTGCTGCCAGTGATTCTGAAGTTCTCCACAGTGTTCTCTGACAAAGCTTTCCCAGTCTAAAATCAGGTTGACATCTCTGAATTAATGAGCTCTTGTGCTGCTAATCTCACTGATGTGGAGGTGCTGGTGTTAGACTGGGATGGACAAAGTCCGAAGTCACACGACACCAGGTTATCATCCAACAGATTTATTTGAAATCACAAGCTTTGGGAACACTGCTCCTTCATCAGGTGAAGTGGAGGGAAGCACACAGGCACAGAATTTATATGTATAGAGATAATGGCAAGATAATTCTAGGTAAGTAAGAGAGTCAAAAGATAAGTACAAATAGTGTGAGCAGAGTGTTGACAGGTTGAATATTGACACTCCCTAAACTTGTTAAAGAAACCATCCCCTATAGACAAGCACTGCGTGTATACAGGATCTGCTCAGATGAGAAGGAATATGATGGACATCTACAGATGCTGAAACGCACCCTCATAAGAACGGTATACAATGCTCAACTCATTGATCGCTAGTTCCGAAGTGCCACAGCGAAAAACCGCAACGGCCTCCTCAGAAGACAGACATGGAACACAACTGATAGAGTACCCTTCATCGTCAAGTACTTCCCCGGAATGGAGACACTATGCCATGTTCTTCGCAGCCTTCAACATGTCGTCGATGACAATGAACATCTTGCCAAAGCAGTCCCTATGCCTCTACTTCTTGCCTTCAAACAGTCACCTAACCTCAGACAGGCCATTGTTCGCAGCAAACTACCCAGCCTGCAGGAGAACAGCGACCACAACACCACACAATCTTCCACAGCAACCTCTGTGAGACATATCTGATCATCGACATGGAAACTACCATCACACGTGGGAGCACCACCCATCACAGTACGTACTCATGAGTTGGCCAACATTGGCTGAGCAACACTGAGCAACAATCGCTAGGCAGGAGTGTACCTTCTCAGTCGGAGAACACATCAGCAGTCAAGGACATTCAGCCTCCGATCTTTGGGTAAACATCCTCCAAGGCAGCCTTTGAGATACACAACAATACAGAGTCGCCAAGAAGAAACTGATAGCCAAGCTCCGTACCCATGAGGATGGCCTCAACTGTGGTCTTGAGTTCATGTCGTGATACATGGAACCCCACCATACTGTTCTATGTAAAATCTTCCTTAGTGTTCTTTTTGACACCGTTACTTTGATAACTTAGTATCTCTCTACCTTAATTATTTTGTACAGTTTTAGATTACTTGTTACTTTGTTTAGACCCTCATCATGCGACTGTTTTACCTATCATGTTATTCCAGCCATTTGGTGTGTCTCTAGCACTGTCTTATTTTTGATTTCTTTGCAACTATCTCTCTGCCTTAATTAATCGGATCATAAATCGTCCCTTCACTTGCTATTCAGCCTTTGACACTTTACTCTTTTGATAGTATTGATCACCTGCAAAGACTTGTTATTCAGCCTGTCGACACTCCACTCGCACTATTTGTATTTGTTTTCTGACGTTCTTAATTACCTGGAATTATCTTGCCATTATCTCTCTGCATATAAATTCTGTGCCTGTGCACTTCCCAGCACATCACCTGATGAAGGAGCAGTGCTCCGAAAGCTTGTGATTTCAAATAAACCTGTTAGACTGTAACTTAGTGTCCTATGAATTCTGAGTTTGCTCATCTCACTTTTTAAAAAAATCTTGAAAAAGTTGCACAATATTGAATGAGTTGTAATTGGGCTTTTCATCCACTAATTCATAATTACTGCTAAGAAGCTTCATTGTCCCTGGGAAATTAATTCTACATTTGTGGAATGTCAAATTTCTCTATTATTATGATTAAACATTTTCAATTTTTATGATATTTCATCCTATGTTATTGTGATATTTCATCCTAACTCTCTCTGCACAGTCCAATCAGTTGTTTCATTCTCCATAAATGAAACTAAAGTGAACAATATTACTTAATCTACTCTACATCCTAGTTTGCTGTTGGTAAGAATTCTTCAATGTGATTCACTGCTTGCCTGTTTAACAGCAACATTGCCATTGCCAGATGACTAGTGATCCTATTGACTTGACACCAGTTTCAAACTAGCAATAGTAAAGAGAAAATCCATGCCAAAGAACTTTGTGGGTATCTTACTTTGAGACTTTGCCACTGACTGCAATATCTGGGCCATTATCCATGAGCATCCTGCACATTACATTATCAGACGAAGTTGATGGTAATCTACCATGAATATTACAGATTACTGCATGTCATTGGCTGATGGAATGCAATGTGGTAACTGGTTGTGCACAGAATCATTGGAATTTCCATCACCTCCCAAGTTGCCCAAAATCCTGACTTGGATGTGTATTGATTCTCGTTGGCTTGGTATTCTGGAATTGACTATCCAACACCATTGTGGATGTATTGTCCACACAGGACAGCAGTGATTTATGGAGAAGAGCCACGATTAATATCTAATGGCAGTTAGAATGAGTAAAAATGTGCACCTCCACTGACACTCTAACTGTCTCTTAGCGAAATAATAAGTGCCTATTGATTTATTTTTCTTCAAAAAAAGTGTTCTTGAACCTTTTTCAAATTACTGAATGTTGCCACCAATTGACCAGGCACTATGAACAGTTGTATCTGTGCACTTGGCTCACACGGCAACTGCTGACACATGTGCCGTTTCTGTCCCAGCTGATATCACTGGTGTGGACCAGTTGGTTGATGCCAATGCTTGTTTATGCCTGTTGCTGTCGCTTGATCACCCGCTCTCTGGTGCGTCATGTCTGCTGCTGGGCTGCGCCCTCACCACACAGTGTTCCCATCTCTCGCTATTGTGGGATGCAATCTTTTCTAGTCTAGGGACAACTCAGTAAGCTTTTTAGTAGAAGACAGGAGAGATCAGTTTTAGATTGTAGTTTTTCTTAAACTGTCTTTTGCACATGTGAGCAAACCTGTTTCTTGATTGTTAAATGCTGTTTAGAAAATTTTGCCCTGTTCAGGAATGGATTGAGTAAATGATCATGGAGCTGATGCAGCATGTTTTATACTAATAGAAATCTGCCAACCTTTCCTCATAACATAAGATTACTTGTTTATATAAGCTGATAAACAGGTCAGTCAGTATTTATTTGTGTGAGTGGATGAAATTTAATGCCCCTTACCTCCTGTTGAGGTCTTGTTGCCTTCATGACTTCCTCTTGCTTAAGTCAAGTGCAGTGAAAGTCATGGCTGACCTTCCCACTCACATGTCTTTTGAGGCCCTTGTGGCCAATTAAGGGCCAATGCAGGGATTCCTCCAGCAGCAGACGGGCAGTGCCCATGCTACATAGCAAGGCTACCTGGTGCAGCCTGGTTGTTTCCCTGAACAGTTGGTGGTAGCCTGTACTCTACACAGAGCCCCTCCCACAACAATGGCCGTCCTGCTGTAGGGCTCACTGCGTCCTAGCAATGACCATCACTTTCTGACACTGCTGTGACTGAAGAGCCCTCTGACTGACAGCTCTTGGAGTTGAGCTCTTCACCTTTAATGATCTGCAAATCATGGAGCTCGATATTAGAATGTGTGATAGGATTTAATCCTGCTATGGCCCCCAGAAATGGTTGTAGTGGTGTTGCTTCAAGCCAATGGATGAGGCCATTGCTGCAGCCATTAAATTCAGCCTTATATATGCTTAGGGTAAGTGCACCCTGATAGGGATAACTCCTTGTTTGAAGCACTAATTGTGAATAGGTCTCTTGATAACATACAGCCTTACACCAGTTCTTACATCAAACAAAACTTCAGGTTGAGAGTTCAATAACACTCAAAATACCCCAAATTATTATAATCCAATAATTATAAAGGAAGATTTATTAACAAATATTACTGGTGTCACTTAAAATATTATCTGTTCCAATTGATCTTCTATGGCATTAAGTTTGAGATAAATTAAAAGGTAACATTGCAGTTTCTTTACTTTCTTTTTTCTCTCTCCTTTCTCGCACCCTTGCTCTCTCTTCCCCTCAATAATTTTCCTCTGTTCTTTTACCCTTTTTTACTTATTTGTAACTCTCTAGCTGTGACTCCTCACTCTCCTTGTGTCCACAATTCCACATGTTCTGTCAATGGTCTTTTGAGTTTGGAGTTTTGCCTCAGATTCTGCTTGAAGTTACTCCATTTATGGAATTTTATGATGAAAGGAACAATAGCCTTTTATGTTGCTGTGTTTCATGTCAGGTTTTGTAAACATTTGCACCATAAATTGGCAGTTGCAAACTCAGTGTTAGCTTTTAATGTTCTCATGTTTTGTTTTTTACTAAGACATAAGAATAATGCTCCAAAAAAGAAATATTAGCTAAAAACAAATACAGTGTCGGAAATACTCAGCAGGTTAGGCAGCATCTATACAGAGAAGAGTTAAAATTTCACATTAAGGTAACTTTTTATTTTGTTTCAATTGCAAACATCCTCCTACTCCCTGCCCCGTATTTTAATTTTGAAGAAACATGAAATATTTTGTAGTATCATGGTGGCTGATATGTCTGTTGTTAATCTCCAAAGGTACTTGATTTTTTTTGTTATATTCAGTCCCAGTCTTGGTTATTTTTCTCTATTTTGTGAAAGTTTCTCTGTTCCAGTTGTAAATTATTGATGCATTCCAAGCTGTATGTTTTGTGTCTAGCAGGAATTACATTGGAACCTGCTAAACACTTCTCATTCAACTTTTTTTTCCTGATTTAAAACCTTTCCAAGGGAAAATGCCTTTCATCCCATCTGTTTGGGTTTCACTTAAAATCCAATTACTCAGAGGCAAAAACTGCTATGAAGTTATTTACCTTTGCTTCCATCTGTAGTCCTACTGATAGAAACAGCATTGTGATTCCTCAGCATTAATCTTTCGATTCTGTAATCCCCTATTCCACACACTGTTCAAATGAACAGCTAAGTAAGGCCTGATAACCATGTGTAGTGACACTTGTTACAAGCCAAACAGCACACTTTAGTTGACTGTCTTCTTTATGAATAAGACTACTATATCTATCTCACTGTAAATATTTCCAATCTTGTGCATGAGTTTCCTATAATATAATTGTGAAGAGCCACTTCCAGCAATCTCATAGTGAAACCTGAGCTCAACCTTGCAATTTGACTAATGCCCCATTACCCACCCAGACCTTTCTGGTATTATTTCTTATGGGAGTTTGCTGAATGATGGATAGGGTCATGTTACTATGCAAAGTTAGGGAAAAATAGGTCTTTCACAGATCATTGCTGAGTTAGCTAAGCCCAGCCAGTAGAAATGGGCCATCACAGTGGGATTTTGTTACTGTGATATGTGAGGGGATAAAAGCTGAGACTGGGTCCCTAGCCGTGAAATTTATTCAATGATATCTGCTAGAAAGTGAATTTGTGTCACAGTCAAATGAAGACAACATCAGCTTCTTGATGTTATTGAAGAGATTGTTGGTATGTAATGAGAAACTGAATGAATACCAGTGTCTGAAATGTTCTAAGATTTGTCAGCACCTTTAGGACATGAAGGAAAAAAGTGGGAGAGAGATTTTACCCTTTGCCTGAACTTCCTTGATGTTTTGTGGTGATTCCATAAAGCTTCTGCAGTTCTCCCCTCTTTAATATGCTTTGCAATACAAAAGTGCTTCTCAGACCATTTAATTGAATTTATGTCAATTCTGATGAGACTCTAGGTTTATGCCTAAAATTTCGGATGTTGCAGATTCAAAGTCGTATTTCAGGAGTATTTTAACATTTAGAAAATTGTATCTTTTATGATATCAGAATATCTTGCTTTCAAAATTATATGATCGAATTTTTTTGAAAATACTATGTATAATGTGCATAAGTGGTCATCTAAAGACTTCAATCAGTCATTTTTAAATGCAGATAGGGGCAAGAAGAAGAGAAGTGGGGAATTCCAGTAGTTTTACACAATTTTTTTATTCTGTCACAAGCCAGTGAGATTGTCCGGTCAGAATCAGCAACGTGGGCTATTGTGAGATGTGTGGCAGAATGGGACAAGAAATCTGATGAGCGACTCTCTGCATCATTTGTGGCAGTTTGTTGCTAGATAGTGCCGAGCTGTCAGTTAAGGGTCATTTTAGCTTCTTAAACATCTTATTAATGGCTCAACCTGCTTCATTAAAGAGGTAAATGCATGGCTCAAAGATTGGTGTGGGAGAAACAGTTTTGAATTCAGGGGATATTGAGCTCATACTGGGGAAGGAGGGAGCTCTTCCAATGGGGCGTGCTCCACCAGAATCATGCTGGGACCAGAGTCATGGTGAATCTCATTACTAGGGCTGTAGATAGGGCTTTAAAATAAATTGAGGGGAGTGGAGGTTCAGTTGCATGTTGCATGGAAAATTATGGAAAAAGTGAAAGGTGGGAAGGCCCAGCAGCAGTTATTAAAGTTTCCAGAACAAGTAATTGAACAGAGAGCATGGAAAGGGTCGGGAATCTAACTTCAGGCACAGCAGATAAGGAGCCAATTATGAGATGGGGTGCAGTCCATGCAGGATTCAGGGTGCCGTACTTAAAAGCACTCAGTGCATGAAACATGATAAATGAGCTTGTAGCAAAAATCTAAATTAGCAAGTACGATGTTGTAGTTATCACAGAGATGAGGCTGCAAGGGAATCAGGATGATGAACTGTATATTTAAGGATATACAACCTATCAAGAGGACATGATGGTGTGCAGACGGGGTGAAGTTGCCATAATAGTAAGAAATAAAATTAAATCAATCACAAGAAATGATGTAGACTCGGAAGGCATAGAATCTGTTTGTGTAGAGTTGAGGAACCACAAAAGATAAAAGACCCCGATGTGAGTTATGTCCAGACCTCCTGGCAGTAGTCAGGATGTAGGGAAGAATATAAATCATAAGATAGAAAAGGCATGTTAGAAAGGCACTACTGCAATAATTATGGGGGACTTCAATATGTAGATGGACTGGGAAAATCAGTTTGGTAGTGGATCTCAAGAAAAGGAATGCATGGAATGGCTACAAGCTGGAGGTTTTTTTGGAGCAGCTTATGGTCGAGCCCAGTAGGGAACAGGCAATTCTGGATCTGGTGATGTGTAAATGAGGTAGACTTGATTAAGACACGTAAGGTGAAGGAGCCCCCAGGGGACAATGACTATAATATGATAGAATTCACCCTGCAGTTTGAGAAGGAGAAACTGGAATCAGATGTAACGGTGTTACAATTGAGTAAAGGTAACTACAAAGATATGAGGGAGGAGCTAGCCAGAGGCTAGAAGGGCGGTGCTCAGCAGGAAAGATGGTGGAGCAAAATGGTAAGAGTTTTGGGGGTAGTTCAGGAGGCACAGCAGAAATTCATCCCAAAGAAAAAGAAACATACTAAAGGGAGGATGAGGAAACCATGACTGATGGCTGAAGTCTGGGACAGCATAAAAGTAAAAGAAAAAGAATACAATGTGGTGAAGATTAGTGGGAAGCCAGAGGATTGGGAAGCCTTTAAAAACCAGCAGAGGACAACTGAAAAAGCAATCAGGGAGAGATAATGAAATGTGAGTGTTTTTTAGATATCTAAAAGGTAAGAGATTGGCATGAGTGGACGTGGGACCCCTGGAAAATAAAACTGGAGAAGTAGTAATGGCAACAAAGAAATGGCAAAGGAAATGAATAGGTGCTTTGCAACAGTCTTCGCAGTGGAAGCCACCAGCAGCATACCAGAACTTCAAGAGAGTCTGGGAACAGAGATTAGTGTAGTGACCATAACTAAGGAGAATGTAATGGGGAAGCTGAAAGGTCTGTAGGTGGATAAATCACTTGGACCAGTTGGATGACCAGCTAGAAGGATAGCTGAGGAGATTGTAAAGGCATTGGTGGTGATCTTTCAGGAATCACTGGAGTCGGGGAGAGTTCCAGAGGGCTGGAAAATGGCTAATGTAACACCCCCGTTTAAGAAGGGAGGGAAGCAGAAGACTGAAAACCATAGGCCAGTTAGCCTGACCTTCGTCGTTGGTAAGATTTGAGAGTCGATTATTTAGGATGAGAGTACAGAGTACTTAAAATTACATGGTAAAATAGAGCTGAGTCAGCACAGCTTTGCCAACAAATCTGTTAGAATTCTTTAAGAGGGTAACAAGCAAGTTAGACAAAGGAGAGCCAGTGGACATGATCTATTTAGATTTCTTGAAGGCCCTCAACAAGGTGCCACACAGGAGGTTGCTAAATAAGATATGAGCCCATGGTGTTAGGGGCAAGGTATTGGCATGGATAGAGGATTGACTGACTGGCAGAAGTCAGAGAGTGGGGATAAAGGGGTCTTTTCCAGGCTGGTATCTGGTGACTAGTGAAGTGTTGGGGTGATTTATCCACCTACAGACCTTTCAGCTTCCCCATTACATTCTCCTTAGTTATGGTCACTACACTAATCTCTGCCCCCAGACTCTCTTGAAGTTCTGGTATGCTGCTGGTGGCTTCCACTGCGAAGACTGTTGCAAAGCAGGGGTCAGTGTTGGGATCACATTCATATTATACATTACTGACCTGGACAAATGAACTGAGGGCATTGTTGCTAAGTTTGCAAATGGCACAAAGATAGGTGGAGGGACAGGTAATGTTGAGGAAATGGGGAGGCTGCAGGAGGACTTGGACAGACTGGGAGAGTGGGCAAAAAGTGGCAGATGGAATATGCTGTGGGGAAGTGTGAGGTTATGTACTTCGTTCAGAAGAATACAGGTGTAGACTATTTTCTGAATGGCGAAAGGCTTTGGAAATCTTTCACTTACTGATCAGGCTTTTTCATGAAGTTTCAGGCCTATATTCTTAATTTTTTTTTTCAACTTCCTAAATTACAAAGGATTGCAACTAAAGCTGTTTATAGAATTTTTAAAAATTGGCTGGAGGAGTAAAACTAAATGATTTTATGTCATTTTGCAGCTTTTGTTTCACACTTGCCTTTGCATTTTTAAAATTTACGTGAACAATGAAAATCTACATTAGATGATAAGTAATATACATGTATGAAAAACACCTTCAATTTTGGCGCTGGTTACAAATGATGAGAGTCAATCACAGTGCCACTTTCAGTAGGACTGGATGGCAAGTATAATGTAATAGTTGATGATTTATTTTATATGTGCTGTAAGCAATCATTTAGATGCATGAAAGATCATGACTCAAGATTCTTGCATTTAATATTTTAAATATCATAGTTTGAAAATTCAGTATCTTGTTTTTAGACTCAAAACTAATCTGTGAGGCTTTCGCAAGGAACTCGGTTTCTTCAGAGCTGGACTTGATCCATGATTGTAATCTACTAGACAAAAATCAATGTTATTTTTTAACCTCTGGTTTTACGTCTTGATTTTATATACCTTTGGAAATCATCTTGCTGCTTCTGATTAATTTGCTTTTCACATTTTACCAGCTTCAGTTTTCTGCTAACATTTTAGATCAAACTCCATCTGGAAAACATATTCTTTGACTTCATAACAGGAAATTATTTTTTTTGAACAGCCCATGTGTTCACCATATTAGCAGAGACCAGTAATTGTACTATTGAGAATTTAATATTTGGAAGATTTCAGCAGAGAATTTAAAAAACTGCCAGTCAAAGGTCTAATCTGTATTTTTAAACAGTTGTAAGAATGTAAGATAAGGCTACTGCACCTTCTATATATATAGTCTTTTAACCCTGACCTAGTTTGAATTTTCCTGTGCACTGTGCATACAATTATAATCAGAAAGGAATTATTGGACCATTTTTACAGATGAATCATTATACGGAATGTGTATCATAAGATCATATTTTAAGCTATAGAGGAAATAGCAGTTTTCTTTCTGTTCCTTTTTCTTTCTTTGGCCAGAAGTTGTCATATTCACAATAGGACAGTAACAGATGTTTCCCAGTCTAATGGTGGTCTTCAGATATTCTTTGGTCAATGGATAAGGCACTAGAAATTTCCTGGCATCCTTGGAAATGATACTATATCAAGTTCAGTTTTTTTCACAGTGGACTGGAAATGAGGGCATAGAATAAGATCAAGTGCTTTCCTGTTGGTGCAGTGGATTCAGTAGCTACATCATACAAGCAAAGACTCTTTCCTTTCCCATCTTAGAGATACTGAACTTACTCAGGTGCCCATTATGAATTTTGATGGTAAGAGTTTGGATGGTAATTCAATCATTAGAGGGAAATGAAGCATCTGAACTTGAACTTGTATACATTTAAATGTTCACTTCCGGTTGAAATCACTGGACAACAATGAAGAGCAGAAACCCTGAATCATTTCGCCTCTTCAAATCTTTGGGTTGGCTACGGTCAACTGACTCAATGTAAGGGTTGACCATGCAACCTTCATGCGTGTTCCAGCTATGAAAATCCTTATTCATTCCAAGTAAATCACTGGTACTGATGTTGTCTTCTGCACAGCATGAACCCTCCTGTTTTTGAAAAGCAGCATGTCCTTTGGCTTATAGTGTTGTATACAATCATCATTGTCACTTGTTACTCCAAAACCACAGTCACGATATGCATTGTCAGTCATCTCAAGCACAATAGTTCCTTGGGAGTGCAGGATATTGACAGGTGATATTGCATAACATAATTTTCACATGCCTGCCACGTGCATTTTGTAACTTGCATTTGTACATATTATCATCAGTTCTCTCTTGATCAACACCAGTGCCTGGAACAAGTTCCAGTTGGAACCAGGTTCATGGACAAGGAGAAATTATTAATTTACTGTTCAAAATAGAAATCGAAGACTAATTTTCAGAAGTAGATTTTCATTTCAACTTAACTGATCAACACAGAAGGCAGAAAGAAATAGGAGAATATGTGGATAAGATGTGAGGAATGGGAGGAAGCTCGTTTGGAGCATTAACTCATAGCTGTTGGGTAGCCGGCTGGTTTCTGTGCTGTAAAATTCAATGTTATTTCCTAAAATGGAAATATCTTTGCTTTTTCTGGTCTTTCCTTTGCGATAAAACTAAGCCAGATGGTAAATATTACGAACACTATGTTCCCAGTAGATATTATGAATACATAGATATATTAGCTATATATATATATATATATATATAAATATATATTGGCAGGTGTAGGAGACTATCTATCAATAAAGGAAGAATGGAATATCATGTGAATTATGCGACTGAAAAACAATTACTGTATCAACATTGTTCTGTCCCATCTGTTGTATATCATTTCAAAATATGGTTTCAGTTCCAGTGAAAACAAAATTGCTGAAATAACTTGCCAGATTTGGGATGATTTTCATTACTTGTACAAGTAATTATAGTGAAGAAATTTTTATATGTTGTTTTACAAAAATATATATTATTTTCATCTTGGGGCCACAAAGATTTTTACTTGTGAGGAAATATGGAATCGGGAGCATGAGCAATATTAGGAACAGCTGTCAGACTTGGTAATGCTCCTGCTGTTCTTCAGACCCTGCCTCCTCTATTTAGTTATTTCTCAGGTGATAGAAAATCGTTCCTTCACAACCACTGTTTCAAAAAGCCCTCATTGCTAATCTTCCTTAATTGAGGAAAATTATGGGTTTGATGGTCATTTCCTGCAGGACTCACTAGTTCACCAATATCCTCCGATCCTCTTCCAAGCCAATAGCTTGTACATATCATTAACGGTCCTAGAGTTTGAGGAAGACATCTATTCACGATTGTGAGTTTCTGCTGCAGGTCTTTATGGATAAACAGGCTGATTTTGGACCTTCAGATCTTTTGGAACATGTGGGTAGGTTCCACAAAGACTTGGAGTGCAGGATTTGCTGCTTTCCTCCTCTACCATTGGTCTGCCACATTATTGGGATGCTGAAATTTAAAGCGCATTGCAGCTTGATGGGCAAATTGTCGCAATTCTTTGTGATTGTCTGTGTCTGTTGCCAAACACACATTGCCAAAGTTTGCAGAACGCTGAACAGGGCCTTATCCAGTATTGGATCTCATTGTCAATGGTGACCATTTGAGAGAGGTTGCTACAAAGTTATGAGGAGTGTTCAACATATTCCAGAGTTTCTTCTTCAACACATTCCAGAGTTTCTTCTTCAACATACATAAGAGGTAGAATATTTGACTGACCAGGTGAGAGTTGATATGAACTGAAAGAACTCCAGATGCTGTAAATTAGGAACAAAAGCAGAAGTTGCTGGAAAAGCTCAGCA
>NC_063341.1:35646382-35730635 GCF_021869965.1 Rhincodon typus | reverse complement strand
TTTAATCTCATTGGTGGGAGTTCCATGTTGCCATTATTGGGGAAAGGTCCAATCCTTTTAGTTTAACGGGCCAGCATCAAGCCTTCCCAGGAGATAAGACACTGGACAAAGAGATCCTGATGCTACGTTACTGCAGGCCAGTCAGTGGCTGGTAGCTTTCCAATGATAGTGCAACCAACGGAACCACAGGTGAGCGAGGGTGGGAAATGGGTGCCGGTGGCTGTTGGGGGAGAGAATGGGGGTGTTGGAAGAAGGGGAAGGGGATGTCTCTCAGTGGGCTTCCTCTTCCATATGCCAGGACCTTTGATTAGGCATTGTGTGCTTCCCCCCGCCCCAGAAGCTTGCATATTTGCTTGTCGTACTCTCCACGTGATCAATCCCTCACCTATTGCTGTTTGAATAGTAGCAATGATAGGCTAAAGGCCTTCAGTAGGCATCGATTGCCAACCTGCCCTAGACTTCACTGGGTGATGGAAGGGGCTAATGGTGTGCCCACCTTGCACCATACTGTCAAATCAAATGCCCTGCCCACCCTTCCCCACAGCCACAAACTCAACTCCTGGGGAGTGAGGGCATAAAATTCTGTCCTATATCTCTGTGATCCTCAACCACAAAAAAAAGGTGATTTAGGTGAATGTGTAGCAGGGAAAATCCTGCCATGAAAAAGAGAGAACTAACTTCAATTTCCACTGCATGTTTTATCTCCCTTTCTGAAGATAGTTACATTTATCACATTTATATAATGTTCTTAATGTGGTAAAATGTGCCAAAGTGATTCACCAGCACATTATCAAATGACACCAAGTCTCATAAGCAACTATTAGATCAGATGACCAAATGCTTCCTCAAGATAGGTTTTGAGGAGATTGTAGAAGAGGAAAATGACTTGGAGAGGCAAGATGTTTTATGGAGAGAATTCCAAAGCGTAAGGCTAAAACAAAGGATGGTCACCATTGGTGGAGTGATTAAAATCAGAGATGGTCAAGAGGCCATAATTAGAAGAGCTGAACAGATTTGAAATTACAAAGATTTGGGGAGGAGGTAGGGCACCAAGGGAGTTGACGACCAGGAGCTAAAGAAACATATTGGTCAGAAGGATGAATGGGACTCAGTGCACAGAAAACCTAGAGCAGCAGAGTTTTGAATGATCTCACATTAGAGGGCAGAATGTGAGAGACCAGCATGAAGATACTTCAGGGTCAGTGTCACTCACATGCTGGGGAAATTTTAGAAAGTTAATTCAAAAGCTTATTAAGGGAAGTGCAAAGAAAACATGCAGTTCTACAATTTAAAGCATTTATTATACATGGGGTAGGAGATCGCTTAACGAAATTCTCACCTTAGAGCAGTAAAGATGCATGAGATGAATTTTTGAGCTAAGTGAAACAAGTAAGAATATTTCAAAGTAGCTATGGCCATCGTAAATTCAATGAATTGAAGAAAGATTTGTCTCCGCTCATCAGCTGCTGAATCCCTCAAAAATGCTTTTGGTGCCTGTAGACTTGCCTATTCCAGTGACTGCTTTCCTGGAGCTCCCTAGTTGTGTGTGGAATTTAGCCTCAATAATTGATGATAAATATTCAATGAAGGAAAGTAGGCATATGTCCAAATAAGTATTCCCACCATCTTAATGTTCTTGTGCACCTTCTTATTAGGTAGGAAATTGTAGGGCTTGAAGGTATAGATGAAGTAAGTTTGGTGAGTTGTGGCAATGCGTCCTTTTGGATAGTATTGTACCTGTTTTGGGTCTTGCAATCAATAGAGAAACTGTGAGTGGTGAGGAATTACATTACTAGTTTCAGAGCATTAAGTCTTTACTGTACCTCTTTAGCAATTTTGCTGATCAAGATATTGGTCCAGTTAAACTTCTGGTCTGTTAAGACCCTCAGAATATTGTTACTAAGAGTAGTGGATGGCTTCTAACAGAGCCTTGAATGATGTGGGCTGTGGTGAAAGATCTGGGAGAAGTCAAGTGAGGAATGGAAGGCTGCCAACATAATAGACATTCACAAAGGGAAACAAACAAAAGAAAAAACGGGTAATTATAGGCCAGATACCTTCACAACTGCAATTGGAAAAACGTTAAAGTCTATCATAAAGCATATAATAGCAGAGCATTTGAAATATATAATATAATCAAGCAGACTCAACATGGTATCATGAAGAGGAATTCTTTGAGGAGGTAACAACCAGATGAGATAGAGGAGAACCAGTAATTGTAATATATTTGGATTTCCAAAAGTGTTTGATAAGGTTCTGCACACAATTCTGGTTAATAAGATAACAGTTTGTGGTCTTTGAGGTATTATGGTAGCATGTCGGAGAATTGGCTAAATAATAGAAGGCAGAGAGTTTGAATTAGAGGAGTATTTTCAGGATGGAAACTGATAATTAGGGAGCACCACAGATATCAGTGCTGAGGTCAAAAAATAGGTGGGAAGGTAAGTGGTGAGGATAAAGAGTCTGCAGAGGAATATAGACAGGGTGAATGTGTAGGCAAAATCTTGGCAAATGGAATACAATGTGGGAAAATGTGAAGTTATACACTTTGGCAGGAAGAATAGAGGAGCTGAATATTATCTAAAAGGAGAAAGATTGCAGAAAGGTATAGTACAGAGAGATATTGTGCATAAATTACTAAAAGCTGGCATCCAAGTTCAGTGGGCCATAGGGAATGCAAATAGAATGTTGGCCTTTATGTCAAAGAGAATAGAGAATAAAAATAGAGAGGTCTTGCTAAATTCATTCAAGGCACTAGTTAAATCACACCTGGATTACTGTGAACAATTTTGACCCTCTCATCTTGGCAAAGACATACTGGCATTGGAGACAATTCAGAAAAGGTTTGCTCGGTTGATCACTGTGAGGTGATGATGAATAAGTTTGGCCTGTACTCATTGGACTTTAGAAGAATGAGAAGTGACCTTATTAAAACATAGAAGATTATTAGGGAATTGACAAGGTAGATGCTGGGAAGTTGTTTCCCTTTTTTGGGAGAGTCTAGGCCCAAAGAGTACAATCTCAAAGTAAGGAGTTTCCCATTTAACATAGAGATGAGGAGGTATTTTTTCTCTGCTCCTACATTTTATGCACCCAAAGCCCCTCTGCCTCTGACTCTTTTTTATCTTTCCTCCGTTTCACTGTTTTAAACATGTGTCGTTCATCAGGTTTTTGATCACATGCCCTAATATGGCCAAGTGGCTCTGTTGACACTTTTTCCCCCACAATGCTCTCTGATGCACTTTGGTACATTTTACTACATTAATAGAGCTACACAAATACAATCTATCCAGGCATCATAGTTTGTCATATTAATGGCAAAATTTAATTGAAATGTGGTCAGGGCAGCGACGATAAGATATAACAACTGAATATAATGAAATTTGTTTTAAATTGAGGTCGATTGGTGTTGAACCCTTCAATGAAATATCATTTTATCCACCAAGTTTTAATATATTTTCTATAGAATGTGTATCTTTAAAGCTGTTTTTATAGATGTAAAATTAGTATTTTTTCCAAAAAAGGAGAAATCCAGATATAGAGTTGGAAATTTACATGTGTCCAACAATTTCTATTTGACCAACTCAAGTAGCTAACTGAGCTGGTCAGGTCACTTTCTTAACTGGTGCGTTCTAGCACTGGTTTAAATAAACAGACCAAGTTAGTGATTCAATATAATAACATGCACTAAAGTTCAAGATTAGCTGCAAGAAAAGCTGCAAAATATTTCTGGTATTTAAATAGTCTTGTAATCTACCTATTGCTATTGTTAATCAATTATCACTCAATCTTTCTCCATGTTGACTGTTCCGATATGAAACATCCAAGCTGACATGGAAAAGCAAATGAAGGGAACTCAAGAGGGATAATCGTAAAACCAGGAATCAACCTGGTATTGAACAAGGGTTGTTTTAAATAGAAAACACAGTGAATTAGTCAACCTCTGTAAAGAGGAGCACCAAATTGAATTTTCACATATATCTAAGTGAACTGCTGGGAAATGTTAAAACAGACATGCTCACAAAGGCACAGCTCCACTGATTTGACCCTGGCCTGATCAGATTCAAGTCTGTTTTAGGACAACAAAAAACTTGTTAATTGTGATCAGACTGAGTTTGCCTAAATTTGGAAATAATGTCTTCGAAATACACAATTTCCAAGGAATGGGAATACAAGCAATGTAGCAATTATATTTGCACAGCAAAAGCTGTAGTTATACATAATTTTTTTTTTAAAAAATCACTTGTATATTATGAATAAATGGAGTACAACACCCACCCTTCCTTTTAAATATCTGAGGTGTTCTGTGCTGACAGTGTGTGTTTGTGTGTGATGGCTTTAAAAATCGATTGTATCTGTGTTTGATTGTCAGGCCTGGCCCAATGTGCTGAACTGTGCTGGCAATTGAGAGGCGAAGCTGGGAAGAGGCAAGTTCTTGGGGCAAAGGTCGCTCTGCAGCATAACATCGGGCTTGGTGGTGCTGTGGTAGTAACAATATACAGGATGGGATTCCCACAAGCTGCAAGGTGAGTTAATATTTCCTTCTGTCATGGCCGAGTCCTGCCACATTAAGGTGCAGCACAATGTAGAGCCTGTTTGTAGAGTATCTGCCAGGCCCAGGTCCCACATTAACACTGCAACTTATGTGTTTAGAAATCGCCTTCACTGCACATCAATCCATTAACAATCCGAGGAGAAATTGAAACAGTGTGGTTCCTGTACACCAAAGGCATTTCAAGAACTTGACCCAGTCAAAGCTGCTTTGCCTTTCCCTAGTGACTAGTGAGATTAATGTTTATTGTCAACTGGCTTACATACTGCGCTGTCTCTCCAGTTACCTATTACTGTGGCTGGCCTTGTACAAACGCGTTGAGCCTCTCAATTAAAAAAAAAAGTTCAGTTTGGAACCATCTTAAGCTGCAGAGAGCAGCTGTCTCTTTTTTTTTAAATTTAAAAAAAAGTTAGTATTTTTGTTAAGCCTGCTCGTGTATGTCTGCTGCAGTACAGCATCTTGACACATGATTCTTTATGTGGAGAGCTTTGGCTGTTGTATGTTCCTATCTGTGCAATGTTTGAACGCATTTGAACATTTTTACCAATAACCACATATGATTGGAACAAAATTGAACAATATTTCTGTCCTTTGAATATTGTGCTTTAACACACAAGTATTTCCTGATGTCATACATTAGAGGCCAGTTGGAGAAAATGAGTGGCCACTTGTGTTGTTGACAGTTCTTGCCACTGTAGAATTTGAATGAAGTGGCAGAACGTGTTAAGCATAATACTATATCCATTTTTTTAAAAATGAGCTTTAACTGTTGAATTCCTTTGAACAGAGAAGAGAAAAATGCTTTTATACCATTAGTACAATTTTAATTCTATGCAGTGTTTTGTATGCTGCAAGCCATTTCAAATAACATCACGAAGTAGGCAAAGCCATTTGTTCATTTAATAAAAGAAGCAATTGTGGACTGCCTCAGGAGCATCCATCCTATGGTGTTAATAATGAATTTTCAGCAAAAAGGATCACCATCACTTGAGATAACAAGGTGTAGAGCTGGATGAACACAGCAGGCCAAGCAGCATCAGAGGAGCAGGAAAGCTGACATTTCAGGCCTAGACCCTTCTTCAGAAAATGCTGGCCTGCTGTGTTCATCCAGCTCTACACCAGCTTCCCTCCCTCACCATCACTTGCACTGGTTTTGAAAATTGCAGTGGTGTTCATGTGATGAATTGTAACCTGCAGCCCATCTTACTATCAGTTTGCCAGATTTGCTGCTTTTATATGCCTCCAGACGTCCATTCACAATCTGCACATCTGTGCAGTATAAACTGCCATTCAGCAAAGATATTTTTTCCTCATACTCTATTTTCCCTTTTTTTCTTCCTGGAATAAGATTTGTTCACTGCCTACAGAGTACATGTCGGAGTCCTATTAAAGTGAGATCTATTCATGTTGGCTCAGGTTTGAAGAGAACCAGTGCAATGTGTTGGAACATTTCTAAGAGTGTCCCACAGACAAGACTTTTTTTGAATTGTGGCCCTTAGTAAAATGTCAGTACGCATGCTGAACTGGTTGTTGGCCGGCTCCCAATTTTGGGATGACTTTAATTCAGCATCACAAGTTTCTGTCCTGGATCCTCATGTAACTGAGCAGGCCAGTCGTCAACACAAACTTTTGGGCGAGTTATTTGGATCCCGAATGCAGGATTTTGTATTTTTTTTTTTCATTCTCTGCCTCACCATTAAGACATAGTGACTTGAAGCATGTTGCAATATTTTGCTGTTGGAAGCCCTAGGAGTTATTCAGAAGAGTTTTGTTTGAAACTGGGAATAAGGCAAATTGCTAGGATGGAAAGCAATTGCATCTAACTTGATGCTTTTCATCTAACAATGCCACAAGCAGAGAGAGATGTTTAAATTCAGTGAGTGTCACTGGCTAGGCCAGTTTTTGTTGCTCCTCCCTAATTGCCCTTGAGAATGTGACGATGAGCCACCTTCTTGAACTGCGGAAGTCCATGTAGTGTAGGTTCACCCAGAGTACAGTTAAGGGAGTTCTGGTGAAGGAACAACTGTATATTTCCAAATTGGAAAGATGTGTGACTTGGAGGGGAATTTGCAGCTGATGGTATTCACACATGTCTGTTGCCCTTGTAGTTCTAAGTAGGTAAGGTACTGGATTTGGAATGTACTCTTGAAGGAGGCTTGGCAAAATTGCTTCAGTTTCTGTTGTGACTGTTAACAATGTGTGTTGGTAAGGGAGGAAGTGACTTTTAAGGTGGATGGGATGCTGACCAAGCTCTCTTGTCTTGGGTAATCATGAGACACACATTTATATTTATATTGTCACACTATTACTTGGGTAACACTTGACAACAGAGAGTTACTGAACTATATTTCTTGGTACTAACATTGAGCTAACATTTAAGTCCTACTAATGACGAAGTCATTGCAAATGAGGCCAATGTGGCCTCTTCCTCAAGTGCCATTCGAATGAGTGAAAGGAATCATTTATCCTTCATTATATTCCCAGTTGTGGAACAACTCACTGACAATGATAGAGGGTGAAGCAGTGCTCAGGGCATGGGATTGTGTATGAACATGTCGCATTGTGCCCAATTCCATGAGCAATGGTGTTGCACTTTGTAAGCATTGTGGTGTATTTGCTGCACTGGGAAATGCACCACAATGTCAGTGTTGACATTATGGCTTTTTATTAATTTGTTTAGCCTTTTGAAAATAGCAAGTCTGTACTAGAATTTCCAGCTTGAGCAGGTGTTGTTCAATCTTAATCACAGTCTCTAGTAATTATGTGAACAGGAAGCTGTTCAGTACTTAAAGATAAAATCACCAATTTTGTACAAGTTAGGAAAATGCAGCAAGCTTCATTTCAATTACATTGAAACTGCTGTTCTGAATTGAACATTAATACGCACAGGAATGTTGTAGAAGAGCCATTATTCTTCGACTAGCTTATACGGTACATTTGTTTTTGACATGGCACATCTACTATTTTCTGTCCTTTGTAGCTCTATCTGTATTAAAGTTCATCCAGTTATATCACAGATAAAATCTGGCGCCTTCAACCTGATTACTGAGTTGCAACATAAATTGCTTAGGTTTACAACTGGAATGGTGAGTTCTGAGATCAATTCTAAATCGGCTTTACTCATGGCTTAGATAACAAGGTGTAGAGCTGGATGAACACAGCAGATCAAGCAGCATCAGAGGAGCAGGAAGGCTGACATTTCGGGCCTAGACCCTTCTTCAGAAATGGGGGAGGGGAAGGGGGTTCTGAAATAAATAGGGAGAGAGGGGGAGGGGCCTTACTCATAGCTTGTCCTCTCAATTTTACTCTCACCAGCCCTGAACAAAACTATAGCTAAAGGTGTCAAGTTCAATTATTTAATGCACTCCCTTGACCAGTTTCATTCCAGGCTAATGGCTGCCACTTAGACATGCCAGTACTGTAGAATTAAGATGATTCAGACATGAAACACGATCATTTTATAATTGAAATAATGTAATGGAATTCCACATTTAGATCAGAATTGTTTTGTGTTAACTCATGGTATCTTTGACCAAGAGTTGGATGTAAAGAACCAAGTACAGACTGAAAATATTAGCATTTTGAACATGCAAGTCATTCAGTGTTAACATTATTTGGAAGTAGAATTCTTTCATGAAAACACTGAAAATGGTTCAGTCATTGTTAGAGAGCCTGATTTCATTTAACATCTCTAATTGTTAAATTTGCAACACATAAAAGAGAACATGTTTATCCATCCCCACCCGCCATGTCAAAGCAAGTGTATCCGTAACCAATCCAGGCTTTCTCCATGATATGGGTTTATTGGATACCTTCCATAAATTGTGCTACAGGCCAAAAAGCCTGATCTGACCAACGAGTTCTGCTATCTCCATTATGGGTTATATGAAGGTTCATTTTTCATTCCCTTTCCAAGACTTGAGGTTTTCTGGCTCTTTTTGTTTAACCAACCTGTTCAGGAATATTCTTACATACCTCTGGCGCAGGTGGGACTTGAATGCAGGCCTCCTGACTCAGAAGTAGGGATGCTACCACTGTGCCATGAGTTCCCTTCCCCTCTTGCTTTTTTTTAAAAATTCTATTTTACCTAATCACTCAGTTCATAGATGTTATTACATACCTCTGGGGCAGGTGGGACACTACTACTGGACCTTCCAGTCCAGGGGTAGGGACACTACTACTGTACCACAAGAGGGTCCCTTCCTCACTTGCTAGCCTACGTATAGACACTCTAAACACCTGATTAGTCAATCATCAGTTGGTCACAATTTTAACTTTAGATTAATTGACCTGTTTACTAACAAATCAAATGAGTTATACACAGGAAATTTGGTATTAGTGGAAACCAGCAGAATTATGAAACCTCTTTTGATGGAATCCAGAAGGTCCATTAAACATTTGCAGCAAAATTCCATCTCCCATCTATAGCACCACAGATAATTGCAGTTACCTCTTACTCCCTCAACTCTGCTTTGGAAAAGTTTTTATTTTTGTCGTGGGACAATTAAAAAAGGCAGAAGGCCAATCTGCCAAGCACGCCAGTCAATCAGTGGCCAGGTATCTTGAGTGAGCAATGAGTGTCAGATCGTGATGAACTTTCTTAAGAGTACTGTCAGCAATCTGAGCACCACAACTTCAGAAGAATATATTGGCCTCGGAAGCAGTGCAGCGCGGGTTCACAAAAATGATACGAAGACAAGACTAATTAGTAAAGTTAGATCAGTGGGATTTAGGGTGAGTTTGTCAATTGGGTACATAATTGTCTTAATGACAGGAGACAGAGAGTGGTGGGGGAGGGTTGCTTTTCGAAATTGTTGCTTATCACCAGCGGTGTTCCACAGGGAACAGTTCTGGGTCCTCTTTTGTTTGTCATTTATATAAACTGATGAGAATATAGAAGGCATGGTTAGTAAGTTTGCAGATGACACCAGTATGGATCGCTTAGTGGACGGTGAAGAAGATTTTCTAAGATTACAAAGGGATCTTGTTCAAATGGTTCAATGGACTGAAAAATGGCGAATTGAGTTCATTCTGGATAAATGCAAAGTATTGCATTTTGTTACAACAAATAAGGGTAGGGTCTTGGACAGAGTTGTAGAACAGAGAGACCCAGGGATGCAGGTAGATAATTCTTTGAAATTTGCGTCACATATAGACAGGATGATTAAAAGGACATTAGGTATGCTTGCCTTTATTGCTCACTCCTTTGAGTATAGGAGTTGGGAAGTCATGTTGAGGGTATACAAGACATTGGTGAGGCCTCTTCAGGAATACTGTGTCTGTTTCTGGTCACTTAATGACAGGAAGGATATTATTAAGTGAAGAGGGCTCGGAGGAGATTTACCAGAATGTTGCCAGATATGGTGGCACAGTGACTCAGTGGTTAGCACCGCTGCCTCACAGCGCTAGGAACCCAGGTGCGATTCCACCCTCGGGTGACTGTCTGTGTGGAGTTTGCATATTTTCCCCGTGTCTACGTGGGTTTCCTCTGGGTGCTCCAGTTTCCTCCCACAGTCCAAAGATGTGCAGGCTAGATGGAGTGGCCATGCTAATTTGCCCATAGTGCTGAGGGATGTGCAGATTAGGTGGGTTATATGGAGATGGGTCTGGATTGGATGTTCTGAGGGCCGGTGTGGACTTGTTGGGCTGAAGGGCCTGTTTCCACACTGTAGGGATGCTATGATTCTATGGAAGGTTTCAGTTCTCAAGAAAGGCTGGGACTTTGTCCACTGGAGTGTAGGAGGCGACCTGATAGAAGTTTATAAAATAATGAGAGGTATAAATCGAGTTAATGGTAGTTCTCTATACCCTTGGGATGGGGTATCAAGACTAGGGACACATTTTTAAGGTGAGAAGAGACGGATTTGAAAAAGACATGAGGTAATTTTTTTTTTACACAAAGGGTTGTTCAAGTGTGGAATGAACCTCCTGAGGAAGTGTTGGATGTGGGTGCAATTACAATGCTTAAAAGACATTTGCATAAGTACATGAATAGGAAAGATTTTGAGGGATATGGGCCAGGAGCAGGCAGGTGGAAATAGTTTAGTTTGGGATTATGTTTGGCATGGCCTGGTTGGACTGAAAGGTTTGTTTTCATGCTGTATGACTCTGACTTCTGGTGTTATGGGGAGATAGATAAAAATAAACTACTTTCACTGGTTGAGGATTCTAGAACTGGGGGGCACAATCTGAAAATTAGGGCTAGATGGTTCAGAAGAGCTGTTAGGAAGCACTTCTGTACGCAAGTTGGTAGATGTTTGGATCTCTCTTCCATAAATGGCAGTAGTTGCTAGATCAGTTGTTTTTTATTTGAATCTGAGAAAGATGAACTTTCTGTTAAGCAAAGATATTAAGGGATATGGCCAAAGGCAGGTATATGACGTTAGGCCACAGATCAACCGTGATCTTACTGAATGGTGGAACAGACTTGAGGGGCTGAATGGCCTACTCCTGTACTTGTGTTCCTTTGTAGGATACTATAGGCAAATGCATCTGGGATTCCAGTGGAATGCCATGCAACCTTCACTTAACCCCTGACCCACACTAAATTGCAGGTGGACTTGAGAACAAAGGGTGTCAGTTGGCTCATGAATGAACCTAATTGACATTCTGGGGATAGCAGCTGAAATCTCCAATGAGCTCCTTACTTCCTCTGATTTAACTGATGTGGGGTCTTTCCATCAATTAAGTAGGCCCAGCCACCATGGTTCTGACCACATGAAACTACATTAGATCCAGCCCTGTGTGTCAGCCAGCAAGCTGGAAGTAGGGCTGGACCGAACAACAGAGTTTCTACACATCAAACAGAGCTCCTAACCTAAAATACAGCAGAGGCATCTGATAAAAGTTTGAATCTGAGGTTGCAAACTTACTTGCCAAGCCGGTGTGTTTGATTGCAGACATTTCGTCACCTTCCTGGGTAACATCATCAGTGTACCTCCGGTGAAGCCTTGGTGTTCTGTTCCGCTGGTCATTGATATGCCTCAGTTTGCTGGGGTGGTTGGCATTACTTCTGGTTCTGTTTTTCAGTGGTTTGTGTATCGGGTCCAGTTCAATGTGTTTGTTGATGGAGTTCTGGTTGGAATGCAAGTACACCAACTACCCATCAAGAGACACGACCAATTCTCACTGGTCTCAATACATACAGACAAAGAAGGACACAAATTTGACAAGGACAACACATCCATAATAGCACAAGACGAACAGAGACACGCCAGGGAATTCCTGGAGGCTTGGTGTTCCAACTGGTGTTCCACACAGTCAACAAACACATTGACTGGACCCAATAAACAAACCACTGAAAAACAGAACTAGAAGTGATGCCAACCACCCCAGCAAACAGAGACATATAAATAACAGAGATAGTAGGAACTGCAGATGCTGGAGAATCCGAGACAACAAGGTGCAGGCCTGCTGTGTTCATCCAGCCCTGCACCTTGTTGTCTCATATAAATAACAAGCAGGACAGAACACCAAAGCCTCACTGAAGGCACACTGATGGTATTACCTAGCAGGGTGATGAAACGTCTGCAGTCAAACACACAGGCTCGGCAAGCAAGTCTACAACCTTATCCACAACCTGAGCTACAAATCTTCTCAAAAACGTTAAAGTTTGAATGTTGCGAATATCTCTTCCACAAAGTGTCGTGAGTGGAGAAGATAGTAACAAAACATAAATTAATCCTTTCAATTACAGAAATGTGGTCTTCAGCCTTAGTTCATGGGCAATATTACCCTATTTTTCTTTCTGTGTCAACACTGAATAGAATCTCATACATTATTTCAGATAACTGAAGCTTTTTATTGAGAATTCACTCAGTTCAGAGTCAGGTAAAGAAAGTAAAGCTCTGAATGTTTACACGTGAGGCAAATTTCATGCTGGGAAGTTCTGCAAACAGCACACTGTTGGAATGCACAGATGCAATTGAAAATTCTCTCTAACTATTGAATAAAAACACCAAGTTGACACCTGTTCTTTTTAGATGAGCTGAGGCTTTGAAGTGAAGGGAATACAAACCATGGAATGCATTTCGGTAGGCAAATTCAATCATATTTTAAAAGTTTAATTTTTGAAATTTATTTGAAACCTGTCTTGGAATTGCTAATTGCAATTACGTGGATAAACAGACCTTATTTTCCAAAATTCTTTTGAATTCTTGTAGGGGAATGACAGCAGTGCTTCCTGGTGTGACAGTTTGTACAATTAAGAAAGATATAGGACTTAATTTATTTTTGCAAATTTTGGTTGCATCAAAAAGAATGTAACCGTTCATTTTTGTACATTGCTGCTAATGGAAATATTTACATCACAGGAAAAAAAACCCTCCATTTAATCCATCCACAGAAAATCATCAGTGCTACACCCACCATGGGGGTTTTGCATTCTCTATATGTTTGCATTTCTATTTCTTGTTAAAGTTCTCCAATGAAATGCATGACGTATGATGCACCATTCAGATGTTGTTCTATAAACTACATTATTGTCATTTGCAGAAGACAAAATATCCAAGCCGTTCCGATCAATGCTGTAGCCAGTGTCAATGGATTCAAAGCCCACACTGTGTTTAGAGAAATTGAGAAAAAACTTCAGGAGGTGAGGCCAATTCTTGACTCCTAATATCTGTAGAAATTTTAAAAAGGTAAATGATCATGAACGTAGTGAATAAGGTGCTGTGCTTTCATCTTACGTTCCTTCTGTTCACCTTTATCTGTTGTATTGAAATGCTTTTGTTGAGCACTTTGACCTTTACTCACTACTGCTATGAAACAACACCGTAAAACTGACTGACATGAAAGAAGAAATATTGTGCACTTGTACAGTGTAGAGTTCTTCTATGTGACCATGGCTGAGACCTTCTTTTAGGGCTAATGAGACAATTGCCTGCTATTTGGTTTCTTCTTTCTCGCAAAAGCACATTGAAAGTAGGAACTTAGGCAGAATATTGAGGGCACTTTGGTTAACTTCTTTAACTTACAGGTGAGCTACTAGATTTTAAAGCCATCAGGAGACCATTCAGTCCTTTGTGCCCATGCCAACAATTTAAACAAACTCTCCACTTGCACAATTCCCTGCACTTCCCCATTGCATAGCAATTTATTTTTCTTTTTTTTAAATCATATTTCCACTTCATTTTGAATCAGTCTGCTTACGATATCTATTCAATTAGTGCCTTATCAGTGTTTTTTTTAATTTTCTCATGTTTGCCTAGTTCTTTTGCCAATTATTTTAAATATGTTTCAACCCTCCTTTTCAGTTGAAATAATTTCTCACTCCCTACCATACCAGTTAGAGTATTACAGCATCAAAACAGACCATTGGCCTTGTTCGTCTATGCCGACCAGGTATCCTAAACTGAACTAGTCCCACTTGCCTGCACTTGGCCCATATACCTCTCAATTTTTCCTATTCGTGTACCTGTCTGAATGTCTTTTAAATGTTGTAATTGTGCCTGTCTCTACCACTTCCTCTGGCAGCTCATTCTATACCATCCTCCGTGTGAGAGAGTTGCTTCTCAGGTCCCTTCTTTAAATCTTTCAGCTTAACTTTAAACCTATGCCCTCTAGTTTTGGACTCCCCTACCCTGGGAAAAAGACCTTGGCTATTCACCTTACATCAGCCTCTTGTCAGTTCACTTCACCACTCGGGAAGTTTGCTATCCTGAAAGCAGCAGTGATTTATTTTCTAAATTCTGAGTTAAGACACAGTGGAATGCAGTATTAGTGATTGAAACAGTCTGTATTAGATAGTTAAATATGTGGTTGAAGGAATAGGGAATAATGGGATATGAAAATAAGACAATGGGCATGTAGGTTGGAATTCCTGCTCATCGGCAAGGTAAGCACCAACATGATAAAACAAAAAACATTGTAATGTTGTCACTTCCATGTATTTTGACACAATGCAGTTCAGTGAAACCAGCATGATTTAAGACATTAGAACTTAAATCATTTTAGTCATAATGTTTTTGTCATATGAGTCTATCCCTTTTACCTGGAAATAAGATATGTACTTATAATGCAAATTACAAATGCTATCTTGACTTAGTTGATGGCACATTTTTGTCTGGGATGGGAAACTGGGGACTGAACTCTTCATTAGGGCTGAAGCGCATAAAGCAGTCAGACAACCAGTGCAGAACTAAGAATTGGCTGTGTTGATGGCACTGCTGTCTTAGTGAAATGTCAAATTAAAAATGTTGTCTGCCTGCTTAATATTAAAATTCCATGGAATGATTCAAAAGATGATCAATGACTTATCTCAGTGCCCAGGCCAATTCAATCAATACAGTCTGAACCAATTAACTTCACATTTTCCCAGTAATCATTATGGGGCATTACAAGTGTGGAATTTTCCATCCTTGATTCAACAGTCAGTGCTTTCTATTCCCTTCAATATTCCATCCTGTTTTGTCATGCGTGAGCCTAAACAGTGACCATCAACAGTACACCCATGAAGGCTTCATGGCCAAATTCAATTTGGTCCTAATCAAACAAAGTCATGGTTCAACACATAGTTACAAAAAGCACAAAATCTGGTCACAGCTCATCTTTCTTTTAATCGTTTGCAAAGCGCCTCATTGTCTTGCTTCCAACATGGCACTAGTTCAAATCATATCAGTCAGCCCACATTATGGATTGAATCTGAAGCCATTTCAGTCTAGCCTCAGCTAGATATCACAACTGGCCAAGCATTTAGTCACTGAGCTACAAAGGACCGTATCCTAGATGCTTCTTCCATAATTTTGAACAATTCTGTCTTAACTTTATGAAGTCTCCCTGCCCTTCCATTGCATCTGTGTATTCCAATATCGTGCTGTTTGCAGAATCTTCCAGCATGAAACTTGCTTCTCATGTAATCATTGAGGGTTTTATTTTATTCTGCTGAGTTTTTCTAGCAATTTCTGTTTTTGCTTCTGTCTTAAAACTCCCTTGAGTTATCCTTTTGACCAGAAATAGTGTCCACACTTCTTTAGTCCTTCCACAGACAGTTTTAGTGTCATACAGGATGGAAACAACCCTTTGGTCCAACTAGTCCAACCATCTTCCCAAACTAGTTGAGTTCTGAGGAAGGGTCACTGGACCCAAAACAGTAACTTTGATTTCTCTCCATAGATGCTGCCAGACCTGCTCAGTTTTTCCAGCAATTTCTGTTTTTGTTTCTGATTTCTGAAATAACTGCAGATATTGTTTTTTATGTTCTTAAACTAAACTAGTCCGACTTGCCTGGCTTTGGCCCATATCATTCCAAACCTTTCCTATTCATGAAACCGTCCAAATATCTTTTAAATGTTGTAATTGTACCTGCATCTGCCACTTCTTTTGGCAGTTCATCCCACACACAAAACATTCTCTGTGTAAGAAAAAAGTTGTCCCTCGTGTCTTTTTTAAAACTTTTTCCTCTCACCTTAAAATGTGCCCCTAGTTTTGAAATCCCTCACCCTAAGGAAAGGACCTTTTGCTACTCACTTTATCTATGCCCTTCATGATTTTATAAACCTCTATAAGGTCACCCCTCAACCTCCTACGCTCCTGTGAATAAAATCTCAGCCTATCCAGCCTATTGTTATAATTCAAATCCTCCATTCCCAGTAACATCCAGGTAAATCTTTCCTAAACTCTCTCCAGTTTAATAATATCCTTCCTATTGCAGACTGCCAGAACTGCACACAATACTGCAGAAGAGGCCTCACCAGCGTCCTGTAACAACCTCAACATGACATCCCAACTCCTATACTCAAAGGTCTGAGCAAGGAAGGCAAACGTGCTAAAAGCCTTCTTAACCACCCTGTCTACCATGATGCAAATTTCAATGAATAATGTACCTGAATCCCTAGGTCTCTCTGTTCTAAAACACCACCCAGGGCCCTACTATTAATTGTATAAGCCCTGTCTTTGTTTGTTTTACCAAAATGCAATACCTCTCATTTATCCAAATTAAACTTCAGCTGCCACTCCTCATCCCATTGACACAAATGATCAAGATCTCTTTGTAATCTTAGAAAGCCTTCTTCACTGTCCATTTTACCACCAATTTTGATGTCATCTGCTTCCAATATTCTCATCCAAATCGTTTATATAAATGACAAACAGAAGTGAACCCACTACCGATCTGTGTGGAATACCACTGGACACAGGCCGCCAGTCCAAAAAACAACTACCCCCCCACCACCACCACCCTCCGTCTCCTACTGTCAAGCCAATTTTGTATCCAATTGGCAAGCTTGCCCTGAATCCCATGTGATCTAACTTTACTAATTAGCCTGCTACGCGGAACTTTGTCAAAGGCTTTACTAAAGTGCATATAAACAAAGTTTACCGCTCTGCCCTCATCAATCTTTTTGGTTACTTCCTGAAAAAAACATGATCAAGTTTGTGAGACATGATTTCCCTGGCACAAAGCCATGCTGACTATTCGTAGTCAGACCTTGCCCTTCCAATTGCATGTAAATCCTGTCTTTCAGAATCACCTCCAGCAACTTCTCTACCACCAATGTCAGTCTCACAAGTATATAGTTGCATGCTTCTCCATACAGGCTTTCCTAAACAAAGGCACAACATTAACCACTCTCCAGTTCTCCAGCACCACATCCGTGGTTATAGATGATACAAAAATTTTTGTTGGGCCCCCGCAATTTCTCCCCTAACTTCTCACCGCGTCCTGGAGTATACTTGATCAGTTCCCACAGATTTATCCAATTTTGTTTTCTAACACATCCAGCACTTCCTCTTCTGCAATGTTAACTGTTTTCAAAACATCAGTGTTTATTTTCCCGAGTTCTCTAGCCTCTATTTCTTTCTCCACATGAAAATATTCATTTAGTATCTTTCCCATCTCCTGAGGTTCAACACATAGATGACCTCCTTGATCTTTAATGATGCTAACCCCTGGGGCACACTACTGTGTATACTTCTGTGCAGTCTGATAAACAGCTTTTCATCTGCACTTACCTTGACTCTGTCTTTTCCCCCCCCCACCGATCCAGGAACTCCCCATCTATGTCCGGGACACCACCCGTGACCTCCACCTCCTCCAAGACTTCCAATTCCCTGCCCCCAACACCTCATCTTCACTATGGACATCCAGTCCCTGTACACTTGTATTCCCTACGGAGATGGCCTAAAAGCCCTCTGCTTCTTCCTCTCCCGCAGGCCCCAACCAGTCCCCCTCCACCAAAACCCTCATCTGCTTAATAGAACTTGTCCTTACCCTGAACAACTTCTCCTTTAACTCCTCCCACTTCCTACAGACTAAAGGGGTGGCCATTGGCACCCGCATGGGGCCAAGCTATGCCTGCCTCTTCATAGGATATGTGGAACAGTCCCTCTTCTGCTGCTACACTGGCACTATTCCCCACCTCTTCCTCCGCTACGTGATGACTGTATCGGCACTGCCTCGTGCTTGCATGTGGGATTTGAACAGTTCATCAACTTTACTAACACCTTTCACCCCAACCTCAAATTCACCTGGACCATCTCCGATACCTCCCTCTCCTTTTTGGACCTCTCCATCTCCATCTCTGGTAACCGCCTCGAAACTGAAATCTGTTTTAAGTCCACCAATTCCCACAGCTACTTGAACCACACCTCCTCTCACCCACCCTCCCGCAAGAATGCGATCCCCTACTCCCAATTCTTCCGTGTCTGCTCCCAAGATGGAATGTTCCACTCCCACACATCCCAGACATCCTCTTATTTCAAGGACTGTAACTTGTCCCCCTCGGTCATCAAAAATGCCCTCAACCGCATCTCTTGCATTACCCGCATTTCTGCCCTCAAACCCCCTCTCCCCAACAAAAATAAAGACAGAATCCCCCTTGTCCTCACTACCATCCTACCAACCTCTGCATCCAACATATCACTCTCCGCCACTTCTGCACCTACAATCCAACCCCACCATCAGAGATATTTCCCTCCCCACCCCATCTGCCTTTCATAGGGACTGCTCACTCTGCAACTCCCTTGTCCGCTCCACACTCCCCACTAGCCCCACCACCCCCAGCACCTTTCCCTGCAAACACCTGCCCCTACACGCTCTGTACATAACAAACGACAACACCTTCCAGTCGCCAACCATTTTAACTGTTCCCCCCCCTTGGTGACATGTCCATCCTGGGCCTCCTCCAGTGCCACAATGACACCACCCGCAAACTGTAGGAGCAGCACCTCATATTCCGCCTCGGGAGCCTACAGCCCGATGGCCTAAAATGGAATTCACCAGTTTTAAAATCTCCCCACCCCCGGCCTCATCCCATGTCCAACCCTCCCTATCATGCCCGCCTCCTTGAACTGACACAACCTGTCCATCTTCTCTCCCACCTATCCACCCCTCCCATCCCACTGACCACTCCCTACCTGCACTCACCTAACACAATCCCACCTACCTTCCCCAGCCCCACCCCTCCTCTCTCGACTTATTTCCCAGCCCCTTTCCCCCTCTCCCATTTCTGAAGAAGGCTCCCGACCCAAAACGTCGGCTTTCCTGCTCCTCTGATGCTGCCTCACCTGCTGTGTTCCTCCAGCTCCACACTGTGTTGACAACAACTGTTCATTATTTTCTTTTAAAGCAAATTTGAATCCATGCTGTCATTGCTCCTTTAATTCCATGGACCTCATTTTTTACATCATCTGTTATATGACACTTGAGTGAACCTTTTACAAGTAGTGGCAAATCGCCACTATCTTAGCAATGCTCATCAATATTATAATTCTTTAAGTTAATCATATTTGCTAGACAGTTGCTGCTTTGCAACTTCGCAGTTTATGCTGTGTAGGCAATTATAAATAATGTTGGTGTTGATGTGCATAGTGGAATTTATACAATAACAAGGAGTATCTGTGATGCAGATTGCTGTAGTTTCTTATATCAGTTTACAGACTTTCTCACAAAACAACAGCTTGTTCCTTCCCTTCTACTTTTCTGAGCATGGCACTGAATATCTCTCTGTACATCACAAGACTTAATTTATTTATGCAAGCAACATTTTTTGCTGCTTACATACTGCCAAAAAAAGGTCAAGAATCAGTAGCAACGTGGTAAAAATATAACATTTGTTCTCAGCAGAGTAAACAAGGAATGCAATGATAGGAACATAATAAAGACTTTGGTGTTGACTTGAAATCTAAAGCAGATGTGTGTTAATGTGAGATGCATTGACTTGACAGGCAGTTGTTGGTGTTGTACAGTTGGCTCAAACCTGGATGTTTTCTCTGGCTCCTGTCTGCACTTCTCTGAGAAGGTTTTGTCTGCTTGGAATCAGTTTGAAGTATTAGTAAATTGATACAAAACAGCTTACTTGAGTGTGTGTGTATTATTAACGTCGGTTGACCTTGTGTGCATGTTTCTACAGTGCGTCTTATAGTTTGAGATCTAGGTTTTTTTAAGTAGCAGTCACGGACAGTATTTAATTTTCAAGCTTTCTTGTTGGTCTATTTAGAAAAAAATGAAACTCAGTAATAAAAGAATTGCAGTTTGCTTTGATCTGTTGTTGTTAACCTTCTGTGAAAAATTTGTACGAAGCTTTACAGACTGGAATCTGGGAATCATGATAACATATTCAACAAAAGACATTCTCAACTGAATATCACTCCCCAGGTGCTTCACAGGAAATTATTAAACATAATCTCTCCGCATAATTATTCCCTGGAGTACAAGTATTGTTTTGCAACCTGGACATTGCTCACTTTGAGGTCTTTATGTGGCAGCAAACATGTTGGATATCTGCTCTGCCCAAGATGAGTTACATCTACACATTACTCCACTTCCTTATTATCTATTCCAGCAAGATATTGCTCTGAGTTACTCAGAGAAATGTGAAATGCACAAGTTGGGAGTCTTGCTACTGGTAGAACCTTCCACGTCAAAGGTTCTGGTGCTGTATTTAAAGGCCAGCTGGGCACCACTTCAGGCACTATAGCCAAGGAACAGCCCTTCAGGCATTTCAGCTGAAGACGTGACACCTAACAAAGCAAAAGTATCCTCCAGGCACTGCTAATCAGGATCACTGAGAGATGTTCAGTCCTCTTCCTGGCTGATGAGAGAAGAAGGCCATCACATTAACCCAGATCCATCCAGCCTCGGCAGAGATCACAGCATGGCTCAGTTATGTGGCATCACGGAAGAGGCACGAGCAACAGTGTCACAAGAATGTGTGTCTGTCAATGATCTCCTGCATTCCGCAACAGCAAGTCATGCCATCTTCTCTTTTTTACTTCACACACTCACTTTGCCACTGCACATATATCTGTCCTTGGGTTATGGACTGCAGTGTTTAGCATCCCATGCATCATATCCACTGAAAGGCTAACTCCCATTTCATTGTCTCAAATTACCTGCCCCGTTGTGCTTCCAAGGCTGGTGCTGACCAGGGCCATTTTTGGCATCTCCGCATCGCCACGATGAGACAGCAGCCCAATAAGTAATGTTGTATTCTGCCTTTCTCGGCTGAGCGCCAGCACCAACACGTGGATCTGCATGAGCTTTTCCCCATTTTTCAATGGCACGATCGACACCCAGGGATCAACACCCAAGAACAGGCCACAACCTGCACCTTTACTTGCTAGCACCACCGTGGAGGAGGAAATGTGAACCCTCAGAGGCTGTACCAGCAAGATATTCACCTGCGCCCTCCACCAGCACAGAGACAGTCCGTTCAGAGGGTACTCCAGATGAGAGTCCGAGGCAAAACCTGGTGAACACACCACTGACCTGTGTCCACAAGCAGTCAAGGAAGGAATGCATTAGGTCTCTGACGCCCAAAGAACTGCTGGAGACCAAGCACCTGCTCAGCCCCATCCGATGCTGTGCCTTTATACTTGGTTGTGAGACCCATGGTCAACCTGTAGAGAGAGGCACAGCAACATCAGACAGGTCCACCACAGGCTGGAACAAAAGATGGAGGAGTAAACCCAGGTTCTCACTATGTTGTGACTCCAGCATGGAAGCAACTATTGCCTTTATGGGAATGGTGGCAGCCGGTTCTAGCAGAGCGTTCAGTTGATGCTGGATGTGCACTCCAGACCTGCACTCCATTGCTCTTACCATGATGCCTGACATCAATGGCAAAGCATGAAGGAGACCAGAGACTTCTATTTCTGCTCTGGGTGCCCCCTTCAATCAAGAAAGCAGGGTGGTGTCAGCAAGCACACACACAGGGTGAAAGAGTGACACAGAGACACGCTAGAAGTTTCATCTCAGGCCAGTTCAGAGGCGCCCAGACCTTCCATCTCCTCCCTGCTTGTGATCACAAAGCTGCAGCAATTCAAGCCGAGGAGAGTTAAGAAACTCTGGACAGGAAATTCCTTATCAAGCTAGGCCTCCCCTCGTCATCAGGGGATTGTTGAAATTTATAAGAAATTTATGAGAATGAGGAGCAACCTTGCTGAAATATACAAGATTCTTAGGGGAGCTGATAGGGTAGATGCAGAGAGGTTGTTTTGTCTTGTGGAAGCGTCTAGGATCAGACAGCATAATCTCAGAATAAGGGTTTGCACATTTAAATCAGGGATTAGAGGTATTTCTTTCTTCTCTCAGAAGGTAGTGAATCTGTGCACGTCTTTACTGCAGAAGACTGCCGAACCTGGATCATAAAGTATATTCAAGGTTGAGATAGACAGAAGTTTAGTCATAAGAACATAAGAATTAGGAGCAGGAGTAGGCCATCTGGCCCCTCGAGCCTACCCCGCCATTTAATAAGATCATGGCTGATCTTTTTGAGACTCAGCTCCACTTACCCACCCACTCACCATAACCCTTAATTCCTTTACTGTTCAAAAATTTATCTAGCGTTGCCTTAAAAACATTCAGCGAGGTAGCTTCAAACGCTTCACTGGGCAGGGAATTCCACAGATTCACAACTCTTTGGGTGAAGAAGTTCCTCCTGACCTCAGTCCTACATCTGCTTCCCTTTATTTTGAGGCAATGCCCTCTAGTCCTAGTTTCACCTGCCAGGAAACAATCTCCCTGCCTCCACCTTATCTATTCCCTTCATAATCTTACATGTTTCTATAAGATCTCCCCTCCTTCTTCTGAATTCCAGTGAGTATAATCCCAGTCTACTCAGTCTCTCCTCATAATCCAACCCTCTCAACTCTGGAATCAACCGGGTGAATCTCCTCTGCACCCCCTCCAGTGCTAGTATATCTCTTCTCAAGTAAGGAGACCAAAACTGCACACAGTACGCCAGGTGTGGCCTCACCAGGACCCTATACAGCTGCAGCATAGCCTCCCTGTTTTTAAACTCCATCCCTCGAGCATAGGCAGACAAAATTCCATTTGCCTTTTTAATTAATTATCTGCTGCACCTGCAATCCTACTTTTAGCGATTCATGCACAAGGACACCCAACTCCCTCTGCACAGCAGCATGCTGCAATTTTTTACCATTTAAAACATAGTCCATTTTGCTGTTATTCCTACCAAAATGGATGACCTCATACTTATCAACATTGTACTCCATCTGCCAGACCTTTGCCCACTCACTTAGACTATCTATATCCCTCTGCAGACTTTTAGTGTCTTCTGCACACTTTGACACACCACACTTAGTTCCCAACTCCAAATCATCTATGTAAGGAAGGAATCCAGGCTAATGGAGGAAAGTGAAGCTTGAGGATTATCAGATCACATTGAATGCCAGAGAAGACTCGTGCACTGTATGTGGTCTCATTATCTTCATGCTTATCTTCGTCCTGAAAGGAATCCTTTCCTCCTTGCATAGCACATTCCTTTCCCTTTGCCAACTCACACATTGTAGAGGGCACTACACACCACTATGAAGCATGATACCCTGTCCGGCCTTTCCTGCATGGCAACACTTGACTGGTCTAGGCATCAGAACCTCATCCTCACAAGATCTACAGGCTGCTCCACAGTGGCCCTGGTTGAAGTGTAGGCAGCGCTGTATCTCTCCTTGGCAGCAGTCTGAGGATTTCTTCGAGGTGAAGCAGAACTGGAGAGGCGTAACACTTGTTGCCCTAAAACCATGCTTGTATGGGCTAAACTTAATCCTAACTCACATTTATTCCTACATAGACAAGACACCACTCGGCAGAGGTACAATATGTAGGAATGAAAGCAATCTCCTCTTTTTTTTCTTAAAAAACCTTTGTGTCACCTTTTCCACAATTATTTGCTTATCCAGTAAAAACAGTCAATAACCCACAGTTCTTCTTGACTCCTGAATTTTTCCAAGAAATCACATGATGAATGTCCAATAATGTCCGAGCCACGTTATATTCGATCACTGAGGACATGGTCACAATCGCTGATATCAAAGTGGGACCTGTTAGCATATCTGAGGGAACAGCTTGGTCTCATGGGGAAGTTAAATCAAGTCATGGTCACTCTCTTACTCTGCCTTATGTATTCTCCCCTGCCACAAACTGCTTTACCTCCATGCTCATATCCTCACAATCATCCTGTTGTGTGTGAGGGCTTGGCAGATGTATTGCATTGGTTTTGCAACTGAAGGAAACATTTACTTCTCCCAATTTGGACTCTGTTTTCCAGATTGAGACTTTGTGCACAGTTGATTTCTCACTACTATGCTCAATTTCCTACCTTGTGTTCACCAAGAGTGACTTGCAGGCTTCACTTGTGACCTATTATTTGGCCCCATTCTTCATGCTCCCTTATTGTGATCCATGTGGTTCTTAAGACCATTCACCAGCCCCCTTTTACCATTTAACATCATCATTAATGTAACTTGCTTTACTGCTAGAACGCAGAATTCTCAAGGTGTCTATGCCCTGGCTAGCCCTGCACCCTCCCCATATCAAGGCAAGAGTAATCGTAACTTAATTTAACTTCTCTTTCGAGACCGAGCTGTCCTCTCAGGTATACTACCAGGTCCTACCTTATTATCTAACTGCTTACTACTCGAACTCCTGAGTTAGGAATGGTGAAAAGGGTAACCAGCTTCTTGCTTCAATGTTTATGGCTACTACTGATAAATGTAGAGGACAGAATTATGTCTATATGTTCAAATAACATGGACAGCAAGTATACTCAGGGTCTAAATAATATAATGTAAGATAAAATACAGTCATGGCAAAATACCGTGCTGTGATACATCGTGCGTGTTTATATTTTTGTGAATGTTCCCTTGCACATAAACAGTTAAACCATTGTACTTCAAAGGCTACACACGAGACAGATTTGAATGGTTACATGAGCAGTGTTCCAGGGATGATATTGAGATTTGCTTTTGGTATAACTTCTGAATGGACCCCTTCTATTTTTTTTGCTTTTATACTCGACGCTTTCACACACAACTGTACTTTTTTTTCATCACCAAGTCACCCATGTTACTTTTCACCTTTATCCACCACCACTAAATCACCTGTGTTTCCTATTAATTATTAATTTACTTGCAAATCCTGCCCGGGCAGTGCAATAACACCAATGGTGAGGGAAAGGGGGAGGAATTAAATCAAAATCAAGTTGGAGAGAGAAAATTGACCCTTTGTACCCATGGAAACATACTACGAAACAGATGTGCCTTTCTGATCAAACAGCATAAGCTGCATTAAGCGGCTAACGCAAACTGATCTACAGGGAAGTGGCATTTGCTTATTTTAGTATGTTTTAAATTTGAGTAAGATCTTCCGTGACAGATTGTTTGGCCTTGTCTAAATTCTGAAATAACACAGATTATCTGTGAAAATAGAGGTTTTATGCAGGCTTTTACATTATTCAAGAAGTTTACATTTCACAAACATGAGTTAGCATCAACTGTTTATTTTCCATTACAAAAGCGCTTATTTCAGCTTTTCATAAGTCAAAAACAGCCAAATTGACTCTCCAGTGTGCTGCTGTTTTGAACTTTTGAAATGGCCTAGCTTCAAATCCCAGTCTATATGAAGTGAACAGATCTTGCAGGATGCCATGCGGGCATTTCTACTGGTCTTAATGTCCGTATAGAAAGAGAAAGGCTTCATTCAGAGTTACAGCATGCCACATCAACGGATAATCAGCACTTGTACAAGATGAGCAGAGAAAATAAGCTAGAGAATGGATTAACGACATTTTCTGTTTATTTCATGAAAATCAGTCAGGAGGAGGTTATCAATGTAATAGTGTTTGTGCTAGTAGCTTTAGCTTGTCAGTGCAACCTGATTTCATGTTTTCTTCTGTTAAGTCATGTTAGATATTACAACCATGCTAATCTGAATTTTCTGATATTTTGACCAGCTGAGTGTTGTAAAACTGACATTTTAGAAAACATTGTTTAGTTAACACCAATTAAAGTAATTTTCAGCATGTTTCAAAGACATCTGGTATTGTAATTTAATATTTCAGTGACTCATCAATTTATTGAAATGCATAGAAATATGGCCTTTGCTGTGACTTGCGCAATGCAAGTCCTTAAATTATTACATTGTCTATTGAATACCATCTTCTTTCATGGGTTTATCTTAATTGCTGGTATTCCTAAACTGGTATCTCGGTTTCATTTTGTTATTGGAATTCCAGCCCACCCTGCAAGTATTCAAATTTGAGTCCAGAATTATAGAAGATTGATACACTATTTATGTTAGGTAACCATGTACCAAATGACTCCTGAATGTGACTATAAATTCACATTTAATGCGTGTTTCAGTTGAATGTTAAATGACTGAAAGGACCCAAACTGTCAACAACCTTTTTGGAGTGAGCAGCCTGTTATCTGGAAGGTGCTAGATGTGGACCAGTGTAAATGGATGAATCGAGCACCTCACAGAGGAAAACTGTGTAGTTAAATATTGCTTTGATTTTTGGTATTTACCACAACTTAATGATTCTTTAATCTGATCTCCTATGTGATAAACATTTGTCATAACTTGATGCAGTTTGAATATCCCCTCCTCATTACATTTTCCCACTACATGGCAGGCCTATGAAAAATTCTTTGCAGATGGTACAGTTTAGGAGTTTCATGCCTACTTGAAAAGTTGTTGACAATCTTGATACTGAATTCTGTGCTGTTACTATTGTGTAGTTCTTCATTAAAGCCATTTGAGGAGTCATTTTGTTGTTGGTTCACCCCTAGTTAATTGCTACTTCCCTGATAAAAATAGAGGATGGACGCTAAAGCTGAAGGAAACAACAGCCATTCAATAATGAGCTTTTATCTTTAATACTGAACAGGAGTGCAGAGAAAAGCCATGGTAAATATGTGTATCCCACTTGAGGTTTAGAGTAATTTGATACATTACCACTCAACTATTTGACTAAGATTAATCTTATTAATTTCAAAAAGAGTATTAATTTCCTCTACCCTCTCTAGGAAGGAGAACGCTTTGTGAAGAAGATTGGAGGAGTGTTTGCATTTAAAGTCAAAGATGGCCCTGGTGGCAAAGAAGGATTATGGGTAGTAGATGTTAAGAATGGGAAAGGATCTGTGGATTTCAATTCTGGTAAGGTGAAGTTTCTTCTATAACAAACAAAAGGGATTTTTTTTTGCCTTTTCATCATTAATGATATAAAGGAAGCACCTGCATACTGGTGTCTAGTAGCAACCTTTATTTCTATAATTTATGACTTACTGCTGCTTGTTTGGAGGCTTGGGAGCATTGTGTATAGCAGCCCCATATGTTATAACATTCTGTAAATGCTGGACGCTGTCCATGCCATGATGTTCCCATCAATATAATTGAAGCTGAATTTAATATGAGTTTTCCTTGAATTATTTGCTCTTAAATTCCTCTGCCTAGCAACATCCTGCAATTTTGGATTTCTAAACGGGGGGAAAAAAGCTTACAAGAAAAGCATATGGGCTGATTGGTCATTAGAAGGCCAATTTTAGTGAAGTCTCCAATGTTCCTACTGAGCTGTGTGCATACAGCCGCTCCTCGGTTCCGCATATGGCTATTGGCACGCTGACCGCAGCATTAACTTCCAGTTCTGGAAGTTGCTGCCGTGCATTGGCCTTGGAAGCCTGCACAGCTATTAGGAAAATTAGTGGGAATGCTGATAATGACCCAAGAACTGCTAAAACTTGTTAATGAATGATGCCTGCTATTAGTTAGATTTTCTCTTGTCCAATTAATTCGCTTGGTATTTGGCACAGCACGCAGTTGCAAGTATGAAATAGATACAGTGCAGGGCAATCCTGGGCCTGAGTGAACAGGTAAGGAATCCTTGATGGTACTTCAATCTGATTGGATTTCTTTAATCAATGAGCTGGTCAAGGTCTGTACAAGGAAGTGAAAGTTAGAACACTCGGGTGCAGAAAGAAAAAGAGGGAGAAAAGGGTTGGATAAAGATGAAAAGAATTTTCTTGTAAATATCCAACCAAACTTAAAACCTGGAATAATGAGATTCTACATTTGTAGTTAATTCTCAGTGCCAGAGAGTCTGACTGTCAGTAACAAACATGTCAAACAGTTTGAAGCATTGATTAACTGAATTTAACTTATCCCACTCAGCTTTCTGGGGTGAATTTATTTCACATTTTACAGAGCAAGTGCTGACAGTATGTGTGTCTCAGTGTATTTGAATGGGATCTAGACAGATGTTTTCAAGGAGAAAATGGCATTTCCAACAGTAACTGTTCTCTTTCTGCATTTGATCAAGCAACTGCATGATTTTCATGAGGCATTTGCACATAAATAACAGGCTATTAGCCTTGTTATTTTGACAGTGATTTTTGGGCTAAGATATTTAACAGCAGCTCAGAAGTATAAAGCTTATACTATATGTTGTCACTTCTCGTCAATTAAGACTTCATATTTCACATTAAAATTCAACAGGCATTGGAGAATGTCATATAACAAAACTTAGTGAGGAAAAGCAGCATATGGGGGTGAATATACTGAAATAGAATGTTTTAAAACTAATCCTTTCTGTTCTCCTCTTAAAGTTAATGATCTGAGGTTCTTTTTTGAAGTGTAACATCTTGAGAATTGTAACTGATACCAGTACATCACTTGAAATCCGAGGTGTTCCAGCTTGGGAGGAGGCCATTCAATTCTTTGTGTCTGTTCCAGCTCTCTGCAAGAGCAACTCACCCAGTATCCCTCTCCTGCCTTTTCTGAGTGACCCTGAAAATCTTTCCTTCTCTGATAATTACAGCATTCTCACAAGCAGAACAAACAGGAGATAAAAGAATAAAGCGTAACATTTTGGGATACTAAGAGAATCAAGGAATCATGGGATTGAACAACGGAATAGACTCCAAGGGCCGTGTTGGCCTATTTTTGATCGTATTCGTTATGTACAGTTTAGCTTGTTCACTTTGTGTCCTCATGATAGTCACATGATACAATAGCAATGGAGACATTTGGAGATGGTCAACGTTGCCCTGAACAATGTAATAGCCATTGTCTCACCTCAGAAGCTCCATGCAAACAGACACATAGTAATATATATTATAGAACTATTAAAAAAGTTGGAGCAAAGAAAGAGGTCGTTTAACCCAACATGTCTGTGCTTGAGTAGTTTTACAATTTTCTTGAACTTTGAAGGAAGCTAGTTTCACAAAGTGATGGGTGTAATAGTGTATTTGATTAATCAGTTTTGTTAAGGTTACAACTTTCTGCAAAACATACAGCCTGTGGCCTGTTCTAGTAACTGTGACTGGTGCGTGAGTTAACTCTCTTGTCAATTGTGCTCACCAAAGTTTTGGCAAACACTAGTAATGCCAATAAGCTAGGCTGTCTAGTTGAAGGTTGTCATTGGTGCCACTCAAGTGGTTGGCAGTGATACTTAATAGAAATTAGCCCAAATGTAGAGGCTGAGCACCACTTGTTGCATGTGGACATGAAATGCATCATTTTGTGTGAATCTGAGAATGGAGCTGAATGTTACAATCTTTCAATGAAAGGAAGTTTATTAATAAAACAGCTGTAGAAGGTTAGACCTGGAACATTGTTCTGAAGACTATATCGGTATCCAAGGATTGAGGGGAATAGCCTACAACAACAGCAACAACAAACACAACTATTGTTGTTCATGCCATATGTGATTCCAGCCACCATTGATTATATATTTACTTCAGTTTTCCCTAGCGCTTCTTGGTGCCATACTTCATTTAATGCTACCTTGATGTCAAAGGCTGTCACTATCTCCTTAATTCTGGAATTCTGTTTTTTGCTCCATATTGGGCCAGTGTTGTAATGTGGGCTTGGCACAGCCCAACATAATACTGTGAAGTGATAAAGTAAACAAAGGCTCATATTTTGATGGTCCAGTTTCTAAACAAAAGCTGCAAGAGTATGAGTCTAGCTCAAAAAGTTAAGCATGGGCCATTGAAGTGAATCCTCTCAGCACTACCTCCTCACTTGGAATGCTGTGAAAGTCTCCATAGATATCAGAGACCTCAGATAGTTCTGATGAAAATAATTAAAGTGGTTACTTATGAATAGTTAAACTATTATTTAATAATCAAAGTGCTGGATATGTATTAAAGTGAGCCCATGATTACCTCACACACCCCAACTATGCCTCCCCCTCACCTACAAAATCCCAACTACCCATTCCTATACTATTCTCTATACCAGACTCAACCCAACTCCCTCTTGCAACCCTGCCACACCCGATTTTTATTCCGCCCACCCAATCTACCCTTAACAGTTGTCTGCCATCTTGTACCCTGGCACTCTACCCCTCTCCCAGCTAGCATCCTACACACCTGGCACCCTAACCCTTTCCCATCTGGCATCTTATCACCTGGCACTGTATGCCCTCCCCATGGTATCTGTCAGGACTTTTACTTTTCAGAATATGGCAGCTGACTGGTGTGAAAATGGGGTGCAATTTGCCTTCCTCTGACTTCTACACTATGAAAGAATCACCAGAATGCAGATACAGCTCTGCATTTTTGAAGGAGCCCTGATCAGAATCTTCTCTCAGAAATGCAGGGCTCCCTTCAATTGTTTAAAATAAAATAGAATGGCTGCTACCCTCTGGAAAATCTGGCCCATGACTTTCAAGTGATATGTGTAAGTACACCTCTGAGTTACACTATTATCTGAATAAGTATTGAGCGTTGCAATCACCCATTGAATATCAGGGATACAAAATCAATTTTGCTTATTGAATCCAAGAAGCTATCTTAAGGCAGACCCAAATTTGAATTGCAACTCTAACCTACAGATATTTTCAAAAAGGAGATTGCAAAATAAACATGGGCCTTTTTATATAAAGAAGGGAGAACCACAAGTTTCAGGATACCATGGATAAACAAAAGCAGTCATAAAAAATTAAACTGGAGAGCTTTTGTATAAAGGTGTTAACTCTGGAAAAAGATTCAATCTGATAACAATGGTTGGAACATGATACTAAACCTTGCACCTTTAGCACAAAATGACTGTTTCTGTGGGAACTGAAACTGCAGGAAACTGTTGTGCTTTGTGCATGCTGTGTTTTTATTGAAGGATAAGGAGGGAGAGAATTGCACAAGCTACTTACTGGCGACTGTAACATACATTTTGCTGGAGCAAGGCCACATACCATTTTTAAAAACCTGAAGTTACAGTGCTCAATCTCAGTTAAATTGTTTTGGAATTCTTTTGTTGTTGGGGAAACTGTGGATTTTCTTCTAATAAAGAGCTATGCATACCAATCCCTTTAATTTTATTACATTATATATCTTCAAAATGTTCAATAGTAGGCTGGCATACAGACCTTTCTTTTTGGTTTTAAACACAGCCCAGACTGATTGGAGGAGATGTTGATACCTCATGCAAGTTTTAGGATGCATATCCTCTTTAAGATACATATTCTTCCAAAAAAATGGTTACTTGATAGTTTGCTGCATTTGCTTTTTTTAGTATAATTTTCCTTGGAGACAGCTTTTTTTTTATGAGCTGATAGATTATAAGACACAAAAATGTTTGCATGATAGAAATTCATTACATGTTGGGCAGGATCTGAAAGAGATAAATAGGTGAATATATCAGCTATTGCACTTCATAAGAGTTGTCACCGATTTCTCCATCCAAAACCAAAATTAGGCATTAAAGAAACAGCTGATGTGAAACAGATCTCCTCATAAGATTTGTTTCAAGGAATAGATAAACTGGAAATGAGAAATATCGAGAGAGAGCAAGGCAATGGAGTCTAATATCCTATTAACAGATGTTAAAAAGCTGTAAAAGGTCACTGTTTAACACTTCAATGTAATTGGATACCTCACTCTCAGGTATTGAGTTTGTAGCTGCCTAAAAATCTGCTGTTGTGAGTCTGATATGATGGGGAGGTGCCAGTGTTGGAGAAGGAGCAAGGCTTTGAAAGCTTGTGTTTTCAAATAAACCTGTTGGACTATAACCTGGTGTTGTGTGAGTCTGATAAGGTGAAAGAGACAGTGAGAGAAAAAGATAGAACTGAGATAGAGGAAAGACAAGACGGCAGAAAGAATTTTACCAAATCAAAAATGATTCAATCATAATTTGTGATGCTGAGAGGAAATGTTGTTCACAGGAAATATATTTTATATGTATTATTTACTTCACCAGCGTTAAAGATGCTGACTTGCATTTATTGTTGTCTCTTGCTGAGAGAGTTTTGATTACCAGTTTCGAAATATAAAATATAGGAAGGATTGTGTTAGTGAGTAGATTAGACAATTGCCTATCAATTTTTGTCAATACTCATGAGATGTGAACATCACTGGCTAGGCCAGCATTTATTGCCCATTCGTAACTGGGTTAAGAGTCAACCATGTTGCTGTAGGATTGGGATAGGCAGTGGCCTAGTGGTATTATCGCTAGACTATTAATCCAGAAACCCAGCTAATGTTCTGGGGACCTGGGTTTAAATCCCACCATGGCAGATGGTGAAATTTGAATTCAATAAAACAAAGCCTGGAATTAAAAATCCACTGGTCACCATAAAATCATTACCGATTGTTGGAAGAACCCATCTGGTTCACTAATGTCCTTCAGGGAAGGAAAATCTGCCATCCTCACCTGGTGTGGCCTACATGTGACCCCAGACCCACAGCAATGTGGTTGGCTCTCAACCGGCCTCTGAAATGGCCTAGCGAGCCACTCGGTTGTACCAATCACTACCAGATGGATCACCTGGCATCGACCTAGGCACCAGAACAGACAATGGCAGTAACTGCCCTGTCGACCCTGCAGAGCCCTCCTCACTAACATCTGGGGGCTAGTGCCAAAGTTGGGAGAGCTGTCTCACAGACTGGTCAAACTACACAGTCATACTCACGTTAGCATACCTTACAGACAATGTCCCAGACACCACCATTACCATACCTGGATATGTTCTGTCCCGCCAACAGGACAGACCCAGCAGAGGTGGTGGCACGGTGGTATACATTTGGGAGGGAGTTGCTCCAGGAGTCCTCAACATGGCTTCATGGCTTCAGGTTAAACATGGGCCAGGAAACATCCTGTTGATTCCCACATAGCATCCTCCCTCAGCTGATGAATCGGAACACCTCCGTGTTGAACAACACTTGGAGGAAGCACTGAGGATGGCAAGGGCACAAAATGTACTCTGGGTAGGGGATTTCAATGTCCACCACCAAGAGTGACTCAGCAGCAGTACTACAGATCGAGCTGGTCGGTCCTAAAGGACGTAGTTACTAGATTGGGTCTGTGGCAGGTGGTGAAGGAACCAACAAGTAGGTAAAATATACTTGACTTCATCCTTGCTGCAGTTGCATCTGTCCATGACAGTATCGTTAAGAATGACCATCGCACAGTCCTTGTGGAGATGAAGTCCTGCCTTCACGTTGGGAATAATATGCATTGTGTTGTGTGCCACTATCACCGTGCTAAATGGGACAGACTTCGTACAGATCTAGCAACTCAAGACTGGGCATCCATGAGGCACTGTGGGCCATCAACAGTAGCAGAATTGTACTCCAGCACTATCTGTAACCGTCAAGCAAGGGCATCGACCCTGGTTCAGTGGAGAGTGCAGGAGGTCATGCCAGGAGCAGCAGCATACCTGAAGATGAAGTGTCAACCTCATGAAACCACCAAGCTGGTCTACTTGCACGTCGAGCAGCAAGTGATAGACAGAGCTAAGCGATCCCACAACCAAAGGATCAGATCTAAGCTCTGCAGTCCTGCCACATCCAGTCGTGAATGGTGGTGGACAATTAAACAACTCACTGAAGGAGGAGGCTGCACAAATATCCCCATCCTCAATGATGGAAGAGCCCAGCACATCAGTGCAAAAGATAACGCTGAAGCATTTGCAGCAGTCTTCAGCCAGAAGTGCAGTGGGGATGATCTATCTCGACCTCCTCCAGTGGTCCCCAGCATTACAAATACCTGTCTTCAGCCAATTTGATTCATTCCACATGATATTAAGAAACAGTTGGAGACACTGGATACTGCAAAGACTATGGGGCCTGACAACATTCCAGCAATAGTACTGAAGACTTGTGCTCCAGAACTTGCCGCTCCCCTAGCCAAGCTGTTCCAGTACAGTTACAACACTGGTATCTACCTGGCAATGTGGAAAATTGCCCAAGTATGTCCTGTACACAAAAAGCAGGACCAATCCAATCTGGCCAATTACCACCCCATCAGTCTACTCTTGATCATCAGTAAAGTGATGGAAGGTGTCATCAATAGTGCTATCAACCAGCACCTGCTCAGTGACGCCCAGTTTGGGTTCTGCCAGGGCCACTCAGCTCCTGACCTCATTACAGCCTTGGTTCAAACATAGACAGAAGAGCTGAATTCCAGAGGTGAGGTGAGAGTGACACCCCTTGACATCAATGTTGCGTTCGACCGAGTGTGGCATCAGGGAGCCCTAGCAAAACTGGAATCAATGGGTATCAGGGGGAAAACTCTCCATTGGTTGGAGTCATACCTGACACGTAGGAAGATAGTCGTGGTTGTTGGAGGTCGATCATTTCAGCTCCAGGACATCACTGCAGGAGTTCCTGATGGTAGTGTCCTAGGCCCAACCATCTTCAGCTGCTTCATCAGATACCTTACGTCCATCATAAGGTCAGAAGTGGGGATGCTCACCAATGATTAGACAATGTTCAGCATCATTTGCAAGTCAACAGATACTGAAGCGGTCCATGTTCAAATGCAACAAGACCTGGACAATATCCAAGTGCTGACAAGTGGCAAGTGACATTCGCGCCACTACAAATTCCAGGCTATGACTGTCACTAATAAGAGACAGTCTAACCACCGCCCCTTGACATTCAATAGTGTTACCATCCCTAAATCCCCCACTGTCAACAGCCTGGGGGTTATCATTGACCAGAAACTCAACTGGACTCACCACATAAACACAGTGGCTTCAAGAGCAGGTCAGAAGCAAGTAACTTACCTCCTGACTCCTCAAAGTCTGTCCACCATTTACAAGGCACAAGTCAGGAATGTGATCGAATACCGCCCCCCCGCTTACCTGGATGAGTGCAGCCCCAACAACACTCCAAGAAGCTGATACCATGCAGGACAAAGCAGCAAGCTTGATTAGCGCTACATCCACAAGCATCCTCTCCCTCCATCACTGACGCTCAGTAGCAGCAGTGTGTACTAGCTACAAGATGCGCTGCAGAAATTCAGCAAAGATCCTCAGACAGCACCTTCCAAACCCATGACCACTTCCATTTTGAAGAACAAGGGCAGCAGATGTATGGGAACACCACCACCTTCAAGTTCCCCTCCAAGCCACTCCGCATCCTGACTTGAAAATATGTCTCAATTCCTTCACTGTTGCTGGGTCAAAGTCCTAGAATTCCCTCCCTAATGGCATTGTGGGTCAACCTACAGCAGGAGGACTGCAGCAGTTCAAAAAGGCAGCTCACCACCACCTTCTCAAGGGCAACTAGTGATGGGCAATAAATGCTGGCCAGCCAGTGACGCTCACATGCCACAAATGAATAGAAAAAAAACATGTAGGCCAAACCAGTTAGGGATAGCAAATTTCTTTCCTTTTTAAAGGACATTGGTGAACCAGATGAGGTTTTATGACCATTGACAGTAGTTACATGGTCATTACGAGACTAGTTTGTTGTTTCGGATATTCCAGTTCTAGGACCAATGTTTAAATCTTAGCCAGACTGATAAGGGAAAATCTCTACTGGCTGCAATTGTCGCTCCAGTAAACTGGATTTTAATTGTCAGAATTTTAGTCACTCCTGTTCCCACTGTAGAAATACCTAAATCTGACAGTGGTTGGCAGTTTCACTCAGTGTAGGGATAACAAAAAATTGGTGTGCTATTTTGGTGTTTAAGGTTTCCCTTTTATTTTAAAATGTTGGAATGTAGCAGAAGAAATTTTACTGTAGTTCTGCAGATACAAGATGTATCGCTTTTCCCATAATTAATTATGACAACCTAAGAAAAGAACTATATAGTCAGTGAGCTTAACCTGCTTTGTTTTGATTAAGGCTATAAATGGATTTCCTTTCAAGAAAACTTAACTTTTGTTTTCTGTGTCTGAATTCAGAGAAGAAAGCTGACTGCACCATAACTATGTCTGATGATGATTTGTTAGCTCTGATGACTGGCAAGATGAATCCCCAGACAGTAAGTAGTTTCCATATAAAACGTTAAATAGAAGGCAGGATTTATCAAATCGATTGCTTTCTTTTCAAATTGCAGACTATTTGGCTAAATGCCTTTTTCCTGCATTCCATCACTTGTTGTAGCAAAATGAATAATGGAAACAAAATGCAGACATGGCATCAAACTCCCCAAACATACACGACGATACACTTTGCTGGAAAATTGCATTCTATTAAGTTTACTTTTCAGTGCTATAGCTCACTTGAAAACTCAAAGTTCACATGAATGGACTGGAAAGACACAAAATCTTGATAAATCCTGGAGAAGAGCCCCCACTTCTATCAAAAATGAAGGAATTACCACCTGCCCACCCCGAACCTACTGCCCAAACTACATTGAAATGCAGAGCCAATCACATTCCTGCCAATGAATGACTCAGCTCAGCCATTGCAGCATACTTAGACTTCTTTGATTAATTTTAGTTCACGTGAATAAATATATCATGGATTAAGGAAAATATAACAATATCAATACAACTTTAATAGGGGAAATTTTGGATCTTTGGTAATGTAGTGTGCACATGTATGACAATCACTTCTTCCTCTTCATTGAATAGACATGGGTATATGTCTTTTTTATGACTTGCATTTATTGTTGTGTCCAGAGGGCAGTAAGAACCAATTACGTGCTTGATTTTCTATGGGTCTTTTTCCTGCCAGCCAAATTGTCCAATTTAAAATTCAGTTGCACAACTTGCCATGGCTGGGTTTGAATTCATGACCTTCAGTCTCCTAGTGTTACAACTGTTTGGCTACCGAACCTATGGTAACCGTTATGTTAATTTTGAGTACTCACTGAGTCAGGTACAGCTCCTCTAATCAATGTGCTACTTCGCAATTAGCAATACAAGAAGTAAAGTTAAGAATTTAAATTCTGCAAAATGTTGGTGAAAATAAGAGACCACTTGGGATACTATAAACCAAAAAATGTTGCTAAATAAACTGAGGCACAAAGGGACCAGAAGCAAAATTCTACCTCTTGGGTCCAAGTTCCCAAACTTGAGATGTCATGCAGAATTATCCCCTCCCTGAGATGGCGAGAATAATGATAAGTGCAATGGCATAATTGGGTGAGAGTGTTTAAAAAAAATCATATTCCCTCCAAGAAAATATCACTCATTTAATTTTTCACACCTTAGATGGTGAGATTTTGATCATGGAGTTGAAAAGCTATTTGCACGCATTTCTATCTCATTAATTGCAAAACTAGTTGTATTACCATCGTGCTCCCAATTTGCAAATCAGCTGCACAATCCAAAATGATAAGTGTAAGTAATTTTATTTTCCTCTGGTGGTAGAGCTTGGGACATTTTTGAGGCATTGCAGTGGTCAGGCTTCCAACGGATTAAGCCATTATATCCTTCTGCTTAAAATTCTCACTTCATCTAGAGATCAGTACTGATCAAAGAATCTACATACGCCCTGAACCAATCATGACTATTCCATTGTGACAGTGGGTGACCCTTTGTAGTCTCAATGTGACAAGGAAATTAAAAGCAGAAACTGATATTCCCAGTTGGCCAGGCAAATACTGGAAGAACATATGGTAGCAGCTGCTGTATACTGTCTCAGAAGTGTAAGTCTTTGGGCTGTGATATGGAAGGTGACTGTGGGGGTCATGCTTCATGCGTATCTGCTGGCAGAAGCCTTCCTCCAGTGGAGCATGGACACTTTATCCACAGTACATTTGATAAGGTCACATGTGTCATCTCTTCTATTGAGACGTGACTATTAACTCGGTGTAACCCTGTTGGCATAACATTCAGCTTAATTGTTAAAGGCTCAGGAAAACAGTGTGATCTCTGAATTTCCCCACAGATTCTCTTTCAAGTGGACATAAATGGCAGATGTCAATTTAGTCTTTTCTTGTGGCATTGATCTACTGAGAAAGAATAAGAGAAGGAGACAAGAGTTTCAGCAAACCCAGCAGCAATAACAGCCTCCAGTGTCAGCTGCACTGTCTGTAAAGGAGAAGCCACAGGACAGGATCCCCTAAAGATGCTCAAAGGAACTGACTTTATAATGTTTGCTGCTGTTATCACCAAATGATGGAACAGTAATGACAGGGACTTGGTGCAGACTCAGTGGGCTGAAGGGTCTCTTCTGACTCTATGACCAAGAATCTCCCAATCCATCATTTCGAAGAATGAGGACTTGCATTAACAATGATTGGGTGGCAGTCCTATCCCAGGGCCTATCTAGGTCACTTTACCTTTAATTTGTTAGCTAGCAGATTGTTTTGGAAGGAACTGGGGACCTCTGTGTCATCCATCAGTGTATCACTCAGATGTGTGTCCAGGATATTGCTGATGCCGTTTTCAACAGAGACCACCTCTTCACCATTGAGAGTCAAACAGCTAAGGCATAAGGACTCTCGGACATCATTGGCTTCTCCAGGTGCAGGCCACTGCCGGTTTACCCGTGTTGCTTTGGGAGCGCCTCATCACCAACCAGGGTCATTTGTGAACTTGAAAGGACTGTAGTTCGTTACTGTTCAATGAATTTGTGACCAATGAGGCCACATTGTAGGCCTTTGCTGGACATCCTGGATATGCCACACTACTCCTGTATATTGAACATTCAGAGGTGCCAGACTCTCTCTTTAAGATTCTTGACTGATAAAGGGATGTCTGCTGGGAGACCAGGAGTACCCCATCTAAAACCGGCTCATGAGAGCCATAAGAAACCCACAGACTGGCACAGAGTAAACATACAGTGCTGCCCACATTTCCATCAGGGCTGTGCAGAACAGACCTTCAGAGAATTGCTCAGGGAGGGCTCTGCATATAACCCAGACAGGGGGCACTGCATTTTTATTAATTCACAGGATCAGGGTGTCATTGGCTAGGCTAGCATTCATCGGACATCCTTAATTGCCCAGAGATTAAGAGTCAAGTTAAGAGTTAACCACATCGGCGTGTGTCTGAAGACCAGACAGGTGAGGATGGCACTAAAGGACGTTAGTGAACCAGATGGGATTTTCCGAAAGTAGTTTCATGGTCATCATTAACTCTTTGTACGAGATTTTTATTGAAATCAAATTCCATCTGCAATGGCAGAATAAAAACTCAGGTTCCCAGAACATAAACTTAATCCACAGACCAGGTAAACAATCCAGCGATAATACCACTAGACCATTGTCTCCCCTTGTACTGTGTCCTTCACAATTTGGCCAACAAATAGGATTCTTGGCTGCAAAGGAAAGGGGAGTTAGGACAATTAAGGATGAAGGTGAGGGTCAGGATTAATAGAACGCTTGGAAGATGTATCCATGTGAGGAATGCATGTGGTTTCACGGAGCCCAAGAAGCTGGAGACTACCTAATTGTCAGCTGCTTTGAGAATGACGTGGCTGGATTGAAACTTTGTATTTAAATTGCTGATATTACAAGCAGGACCCTGCATTAAGTAAATGCAAGGTCTAACTTGTTTGGCTGCTTTGTTTTTTCTATTACAGAATAAATTTTGCATTATCCTTTTTAATGTCACAATGAAGTTTTCAGTCAAACTTACAATAAATTAGCTACATAAAAATTGTTATATATTACTGTTGGTAAAAAGCAGCAGTGAGGCAGTGCACTTACATGGTACTAAAATTGCGTAGCTCTGAAATTACCTGAGAGAGTATGACATACAAGTCATCAAGAATCTACTCTTCCATGAAAGCCATCAGGTTGAGAAGAACCCTGATAAATTTCCTCCAGACCCTTTCATTTGGTTCTCTTCAATGCTTCAGAGTGCACAGAAACTATAACGTTACTTAGATTTGCATTACCATGCTCTACGACAGCATTTAACATGCAGGGCAATATTTTGTGCACTTTTTTAATCCATACCATTTCACTATGAGGGAGATTGGATACATAACATGTCACAGCCTTGAATGTGCCTTGTAGGTTTCATACAATGTTTCCCCACTGAGATGTGTGCAATTATCATTAGATGAGTGAAAGTTTTATTTATTCACTTGCGGGATGTGGGCATCGCTGGCTGGCCAGCATTTATTGTCCATCCCTAGTTTCCCTTGAGAAAGTGGACATGAGCTGCCTTCTTCAACTGTTGCAGATCAGCCTACAGCATGCCCTTAGAGAGGGTAAAGTGTTGAATGATGTGTGCAGGAATGATGTTTATGCCCAGGCAACTTCCCTTTTACATCACCTTTACCCTGGGGAAAGTGAAGGGGCTGGGCAGCTCTGGGGTGCTCTTTTAATAAGCTTTGGGTTTCCTGTACCGTTTCCCTGACGGAGGAGTACTTGGAGTGAGATCATCCCTCATCCTCCTTTTACATTGCCATTGTTGCTGAGCATCCAAGGGTAAAGTGAAATGTAGCTCTAAGCACATATCCAGTACATTTTACGTTCTCCTTTATATATTCACTTTGATTTCGTGGTGGACAACTCTGTGCTGCTCCTGCTCAGAACTAACTTCAGGGAGACACCTATATTTGCAGTCAGTAATCCTCACTATGTCACTCTTTCTCTCTTTTGTTACAATTTTAAATGACTGCAACCCTAACAAAAGAATGCATGATGATTATATAGTTTTAAAAATTTCAAAGGTAAAGTTGTATAGTGCTACATTCTTGAAGTCAGAATTTGAAAGGAAGCCAGACTAAAAGCACTCATTCAATAAGTCCAAAAGGACGCTTTGGGTGAGAAATGGAAATAACACTTGAAGCAATGATTGAGCTTTACTTTGTACCAAATTTCTCCCTAAGTTGAGAGTCAATTGAATAGATGCCCTGTGTGTAAAAGAAAGTGAGAATGGGTTTCATTACAATGACTTGTATCATGTGGAGAATACTTCTTTTAAAATTATTTTTCTCTTTTAGGCCTTCTTTCAGGGGAAGCTGAAAATTGCAGGTAATATGGGCCTGGCCATGAAACTTCAAAATCTACAGCTTCAGCCCGGCAAAGCCAAACTGTGAAAATTCATCCCAAGTGATTTTCGCAGCTATCCAGACAACAGCACCAGCCTCTGACCTCGTGCAATGCAAGTGGCAGGTTACTAGAGAGGAGGTTAGGAGCCACTATCTTCATGTTTGAAACAATCTGGACTAATTTCTGATACTTTCTAATTACACTTGAAGTTTGTAATACTGATATCTTGCTGAGCAGATTTGGGAAAATTCAATTAGTTATGTTCTAGCTGATTCAGTCGATTTCTGAAAATGATGTAAATGTAACAAAATATATTTTGTAAAATGCTTTATTACTAGCTATATCTCTGCATCGAACAAGTACAGCTATCAGACTTTGTTATTAATGGATCAGTTGTCTGACTTATTTACACCAAGTACACTGTTTAAATTTACCTTACCATTGAGTTCATTAAATTATCACCTTTGCAATTCCTTAATCAACAAACTTTCAGGATTTAATATGCCAGATATTATAGTATCCCTGGTAATAAAATAAAATAACTCCTACTTTATGTCTTTGTGAATTACTGACTTATTTCATTTCTGGATTCATTTTGGGACACTATGGTAATGGAAAATGCTGCCAAGTGTGTAAACTATTTTACCATGTTTTTATAGCTAATGGTAACTTTAAAAATCTAAATAATTATAACAATTGATGTCACTGGGCAAAACAGCATCCATGTACCTGGGTAGAGGGCTTTGTTTAAAATAAAACATCTTTTTTAATATCTGGTTTATATATTTTAGAAATTTCTGGGCAATTTACTGAATGAATTGTCTGACCAAAAAAACAAAAGATTCAATAATCACATGGAATACAGGAGCAACCAGCTTTTTGGATACAGAACTGGCTCGAAGGTAGAAGACAGAAGATGATGGTGGAGGGTTGCCTTTCAGACTGGAGGCCTGAGACCACTGGTGTGCCACAAGGATCGGTGCTGGATCCACTGCTTTTCGTCATTTATATAAATGATTTGGATGTGAACATTAAAGGAATGGTTAGTAAGTTTGCCGATGACACCAAAATTGGAGGTGTAGTGGACAGCGAAGAAGGTTACCTCAGAGTATGATAGGATCTTGATCAAATGGGCTGAGGCGTGGCAGATGGAGTTTAATTTAGACAAATGTGAGGTCCTGCACTTTGGAAAGGCAAGTCAGGGCAGGACTTATACACTTAATGGCAAAGTCCTGGGCAGTGTCACTGAACAAAGACCTTGGACTGCAGGTCATAGTTCCTTGAAAGTGGATTCACAGGTAGATAGGATAGTGAAGAAGGCGTTTGGTGTACTTGCCTTTATTGGTCAGTGCATTGAGTATAAGAGTTTGGAGGTCATGTTGAGGCTGTACAGGACATTGATGACGCTACTTTTGGAATACTGCTTGCAGTTCCGGTCTCCCACCTATAGGAAGGATGTTGTGAAACTTGAAAGGGTTTTGAAAATATTTACAAGGATGTTGCCAGGGTTGGAGGGTTTGACCTATAGTGAGAGGCTGAATAGGCTGGGGTTATTTTCCCTGGAGCATCGAAGGCTGAGGGGTGATCTTATAGAGGTTTATAAAATCAAGAAGGGCATGGATAGGGTGTATAGACAAGGTCTTTTCCCTGGGGTGTGGGAGTCCAAAACTAAAGGGCATAGGTTTAAGGTGAGAGGGGAAAGATTTAAAAGGAACCTGAAGGGCATCTTTTTCATGCAGAGGATAGTGCATTTATGGAATGAGCTGCCAGAGGAGATGTGGTGGAGGCTGGTACAATTACAACATTTAAAAGGCATCTGGATGGGTATATGAATAGGAAGGGTTTAGAGGGAAATGGGCCAAATGCTGGGAAATGGGCCTAGATTTATCTAGGATATCCAGTCAGCATGCATGAGTTTGACCGAAGGGTCTGTTTCTGTGCCGTAAATCTCTATGGCTCTGTAATAACCAGCAGGGACTGTTTAATATTTTTACCAAAATGCAAATTCCAACTATTTTTCTGTTGGTCAAAGTTTGCTTGATTGTTGAAGCCAGTTTTTTTTTTTTAATTTGCAGCTGTTTTGTTTCTTGCCCCTCTTGTCACTCCACTGTTGGGAGATCATTTAAATTTTAAATTTGGATTTAAAGCATGTGGAGATTTTGATTCTGTTTGTGTGGTTGTGCATATTACACTACATGCCTAAAGTATAAAGTAATTCTGATTAACCAGCATATAAAATGAAGCAGGTTGACTGTAGATGTAAGTAGCAGCTGATCACAGTCCATTTAGATTAGCTAGAATGTTGAAGCCATCTGAATACATCAGTTTCAGAGGAATTGCTGGCAGTCACCGTTTTGGACTTCTGCTGACTGAAAGTTCATTTTTATGATGAGCATGTTTTGTGATGAATATTTCCAGATTCTTCTTTATTGGTGAGTCAACATACTAGAATTTTTTTTTTCATTCCTTTGTTTTCAATAAATAAAAAATTACAGGCACCATAACTAGGATTTCCTGATATGCAACAGCTGTGTGTGACCCTACCAACAATGCAGGGCCTTGCAGAATGGTCTTGTTATATAGAGAAGAAATCTGATAAAAAGTCCCAAATTTGTTTTGTAACTTTGATCCTGTGTTCCTTATCACGGTTTCCTCTTGGTGTCTAGGCTTGTCTTGATGACCCCAGTTTATCATCTCTGTCTTTTAATCATCTCTGTCGTATCTCCTAAAACCTTTATCAGCTGACAAGCCAAATTGTTGTTAAAATTTATAGAAATAGGAGCAGGAGTAGGTCATCTGTCCCTTTGAGCCTACTCTGCCATTCAATATTATCATGGCTGATCATCCAACGCAGTGTCTCATAGAATCCCTACAGTGTGAAAACAGGCCCTTCGGCCCAACAAGTCCACACTGACCCTCAGAGCATCCCACCCAGACCCATCGCCCTATAACCCACCTAATCTATACATTGCTGAACACTATGGGCAATTTACCATGGCCAATCCACCTAGCCTGCACATCTTTGGACTGTAGGAGGAAACTGGAGTACCCGGAGGAAACCCACGCAGACACTGGGAGAACGTGCAAACTCCACACAGACAGTCGCCCAAGCGTGGAATCGAACCCAGGTCCCTGGCGCTCTGAGGCAGCAGTGCTAACCACTGAGCCACTGCGCTGCCCCATCTAGTTCCTGCTTTCTCCCCATATGCTTTTAGACCGAAGAACCATATCTAACTCCTTGAAAACATTCAATATTCGGGCCCCAACTGCTTGCTGTAGCAGAGAAATCCATAGAAATCCTCTGCCTGATCTTGTCACTACCTTCCAAATAATCTGCTGCTACATCTTTTATATCTTCCCCATTACAGATCTCAAACTAACTCGTCTATATTTTGTCTCTGTATCCCTTCTTTAATCGTGGGATTACATTAGCTACCCCCCAATCTATAGGAACTGTTCCAGAGTGTATGGAATTTTAGATAATGATCACTAGTGCATCTAGGGCCACTTCTTTAAGTATTCTGGGTTGAAGCTTTTTATGCCCTGGGTATTGATCTGCCTTTAATCCCATTAGTTCCCTAATACTATTTCCCTATTAATATTAATTTCTTCCAGTTCCTTCTTCCCGTTAGGCCCTGTGTTCCTCCATATTTTTGGATGTTATTTCTGCCTTCCTTTGTAATGACAGAGCATATTTAAAGTATGCATTTGTCGGCCATCTCTTTCTGTTCCCCATTTATAAAATCCACAGTTTCTGGCTGTAGGAGATCTATTATAATGATTGGAATGAGGTCAGCCATGTGGACCGCAGAGAATATGAGTTATCTGATTGGACCAGATTAACTGCCCCAATCAGGGAGCCCTGACTGACAGATATAAACAGGAGTGTCAGGGGTTCTGCTCACTCTAGGGGCTGGTTCTGTATGAGCTGGGTCAGTGTCATGTATTACGCATGTGTAAATAATGGGTAACTGGGTGATGGGGTACCAGTCTTCGGGGAGTTATTTCAGTGGCGACAAGAGAAAAACACCTCCATTGAAGAGATTCACTCTCAACAGTCGTCTTTGAGTTGGGGTAAGCATTTCTGGCATCATGCCACTATTTGGGAAGCTTGACTCATTCAAAGACTGAGCCCAGTGTGTGGAAAGAATGTGTTATTTTTTCCAAGCAAATGACATTGTGCCAGATGAAAAGCAACAAGTAATTCTCTTAACTTTTCCTGAGGCACCAAATACTAAAACCTTGCAAGAGTTCATGGAAATAACTAAGGAATATTACGATCCCAAGCCTCCTTTAATTCTGAGATGCTATCAGTTTTGCTCGTTATGTTCAAGAGCTAGGGGAATCCCTTTTGGGATTTTTGACAAGGTTAAGATGACTGGCAGAAGCATGTGATTTTGGTGTAACCCTCAGTGAGATGCTGAGAGACCGTTTGGTGTGTGGGATTAATGATGTGACCATGCAAAAGTTCCTACAAGCTGAAGCCCAACTGGACTTCAAACAGGCACAACAGCTGGCTTTGTCATTAGAAAATGCAACAAGTGGAGCTTATGAGTTACAGGGTATTCTGACGGAAGTGGATACCCTCACCAGGCTGACTGAGTTTGGGGAACACCACTTGAATGAAGGCAACTGCATAGCTTCACTCAGGACATATCCTGAACAGAGGGACTCTAGGTCAGCCCACAGCAATACCCCAAAACAAAGCCAAATGGTTAACATCATCTTCAGATCCAGGCTGGCAAGCCATTGTAGTTGCTGCCAGTATGAGGATACGAGACAGGAAGTGAGTCCTAACAGACCTCAATGGATTAAGAAAACTCAGGCTTGTATCTGGGAGAGTGGCTTGGAGCAGTTAAATTGCTTAGCAACATCCAAATCAGAATCAGTCAAAATAAACGTCTGGTTAAATGGTCACTTGGTTCGAATAGAGGTTGATACCAGCGTGGCTGTATCAGTGATTGCAGAATCATTCTTCAACCAAGTTTGCTGTGAACTCCATCTCTTAAGGCCTCAGCCTGGCTGAGAACCTCTACCAGGGTATCTCTACAGATTAAGGATGGTCTCGTGTTAGAAGCACCTGGTTCAGTTACCACTGATTGTAGTAAAAGGCTCGGGCCAAAACTTGACGGGGTGAAATTGATTGAGAAAAATTCACCTAGATAGGCTCAAAATTTTCAATTAGAAAATGGCTGCCTGAGTGAAGTCTGAATTAAATAAGGTCTAAGGGCTATCAAAGGAGCAAAAGCCACCTTACATGTTGACCAGGAAGCAATTCCACAATTCTCCAAGGCCTGCCCGGTGTCCTTTGCCTGACATGCAGAAGTAGAGGCAGAAATCAAGAGGCTCGAAGACAAAGGGATCATCAAATCAATCCAGTTTGCGGAATGGGCAGCACCAGTTGTCCTGATTGTGAAGCTTGATGGGTAAGTTCACCTTTGTGGGATTTTAAACAAGCAGTAAACCAATATTCACAGCTGAATAAATACCCAGTCCCTTGCATAGAGGTCTTATGCACAAAACTGGTTGAGGGGCTTCTGTCCTTCACAAAGCTGGACATGAGCCATGTGTACCTGCAATTGTGATTGTATGAGGATTCCTAGAAGCATGCTATAATTAATACACATAAGAATTTTACCAATATACAAGACTGCCCTTTGGGGTATCATCAGCCTGTGCCATTTTCCAGGAGATGGAGAACATTTTACAATGTCTACCCCCATTTATCATGATGACGTGCTAATACCAGGGAATACTAATAAAGAGCATTTAGAGTACTTAGACATTGTGTTTAAATGTTTCTCCAAAGTGGGTTTATGCCATAGGAGGGGAAAAATGTGTGTTCCAGGTTCCCCAGATGACCTACATGGGCTACAATGTTGACAAGACTGGGTTACATCTGTTAGAAGATAAAATGAGGGTGATCAAAAGTGCCCCAGCTCCCACGTCTATACTGGAGTTTAGGTCTTCCCTTTTGTTGGTGAATTATTATGGAAAATTCATACATGACCTGGCCTCCGTCCTGGCACCCTTGCATCTGCTATTGAGAAAGGGTCAGCCTTGGAGATGGTCTCGTAGCCAAGATGTAGCCTTTAGGGAAGTGAAGAAGCGGCTTTCATCGTTGAAGGTGTGTGTGTGTGTGTGTGTGTGTGTGTGTGTGTATCTGGTCGGCATGGACGAGTTGGACTGAAGGTTCTGTTTCCGTGCTGTACATCTCTATGACTGATGATCTTTAGCTGTTTGATCAACGAAGGCTTGGTTGGGGCTGTTCGTTAATGATTCTGCAGAGTTCATCTCCGCAACATGTTTATGGCTTGGACTAAGTAGTGGTACAAAATATTTAAACCAGATAATTAGCAAGCAGTGACCATCTCCAGCCATCTACCCTTGACCTTTATGCAGCATCAATACCCAGCCTTCAATCAGTATAAATTCAGGAAGAAGCGAAGGATCAGGGGGAGTGGGGTGGGGTTGGTCAACTGCCAGACAAAACTGGGCACTCCACAGGAAATGCCTTAGCACATGAGCCTTCAATGTTCTTACAGCTCTAGAAGGCTGAAATCAGGAATGTGATTGAATGCCTACTATTTGGAGGTTGCAACTGCTGCTATGCTGACCAGGACATGGTCACACACTGGAATTATTCCCTTGACAGTGATTTAATAGTAGCTCACTCCACCACCTATGTATTGTGGCTGCAGTAAGGACTATCTAAAAATGAGGAGCACCAATCCAACAAGCATTTTTCACCCTGTGATCAATATCACTAAGAAGGACAGGAGCAACAGTATCATGGAAGCACCATCACTTCCAATCTGCCTTTCAATTCTTAGACCACCAAATTTAGAAATGTACTACTGTTCCTTTATTGGCACTGGGTCAGATTCTGGCATTTCCTATAGAACGCCATAAGATTATAAGATAGAGAAGCAGAATTTGATTTAATTTTTAATTTGATGTGTTGTAGTCATGTGTACTTAAGTACAGTGAAAAGCTTTGTCTTGCAAGCAATACAGGCAGGTTATAGCAAACAAGAACATACAGATCATAGAGTTCTTAGAGCGAGGCATACAGGTTACACTGCACAGGAGATGCGCAAAGCAAGATCAACATTAGCAAGATCGATATTATTTGAAGTTAGAGAGCCATTCATCAGTCTAATAGTGGCAGTGAAGAAGCTATTTTTGAATCTGTTGTTGGTGTGTGTGAGTTCAAGCTTCTGTATTTTTTGCCTGATGGAATTAAGCCATTCAGCTCACTGAATCTTCTCCACCGTTCAATCATGGTTGATATGTTTCTCAACCTCATTCTTCTGCCTTCTCCCTGTAACAGTTGATCCCCTTTACGAATGAAGAACCTATTTGTCTCTGTCTTAAATACATTCAACGATTTGGCCTCCATTGCTTTCTGTGACAATTATTCCATAGATTCACCACCCTCTGACTGGAGAAATTCCTTCTTATATCAGCTCTAAAAGGTTTTTGCTTTGAGGCTAGCCCCTCAGAAACATCTTCGTCAAGTCACTCAAACTAGGCCTCTCAGTATTCTTTCAATTTCAATGAGATCCCCCTGTCATCCTTCTAAACTCCATCGTGTACAGACCCAGGGTCCTCAACCACTCCCAGTTTGACAAGCCCTTCATCTCCAGGATCATTCTTGTAAATCTCCTTTGGAACCCCTCCAATGCCAGCACATTTTCCTTAGGTAGGGACCCAAAACTGCTCACAATATTCCAAATGCAGTCTGACCAGACCGTTATACAGCCTCAGCAATACATCTCTGCTGTTGTATTCTTGCCTTTGAAATGAAGGCTAACGTTGCATCTGCCTTCCTAACTACCAACTAAACCTGCATGTTAACCTTAAAAGAGTCCTGAACTAGAACTCCCAAGTCCCTTCGTGTTTCAGATTTCCGAAGCCTTTTCCCATTTAGAAAATCATCCATACCTGTATTCTTTCGACCTTACACTTTCCCACATCATATTCCATCTGCCACTGCTTTGCCCACTCTCCTAGCATGTCCAGGTCCTTCTGCAGCCTCCCTGCTTTTTCAACACTACCTGCCCCTCAACCTATCTTTGTGTCATCTGCAAACTTAGCAACAGTTCCTTCATCCAGTCAATAATGTATGTGAATGGTTGTGTGGAATTCCACTAGTCACTGGCTGCCATCATGAAAAAGACCCCTTTAACCCCACGCTCTGCCTTCTGCCAGTCAGCCAATCTTCTATCCATGCCTGTTCCTTACCCCTAACATCATAGGTTCTTACCTTATTTAGCAGCCTCTTGTGTAGCATCTTGCCAAAGTCCTTCTGGAAATATAAATCATATCCACTGGTTCTCTTTTGTCGAACTTGCATTTTACGTCCTCAAAGAATTCTAACAGATTTGTTAGGCATGATCACCCTTTGGCGAACCCATGCTGACTCAGCCCTATTTTACCATGCACTTCCAAGTACTCTGCAATCTCGTCCTTACTAATGGACTCTAAAATCTTAGCAATGATCGAGTTCAGGCTAAACAGCCTATAGTTTCCTGTCTTCTGCCTCCATCCCTTCTCAAATAGGGGTGTTACATTAACTATTTTCCATGCCTGTGGGACCCTCCCTGACTCCAGTGATTCCTGAAAGATCATCACCATTGCTTGCAAAATCTCCTACAGAACTCTGGAATGTAGTCCATCTTGTCCAAGTGATTTATCCATCTTCAGACCTTTCAGCTTTCCGAGCATTTTGTCTTTAGTGATAGCCACTACACTCACCTCTGCCCCCAACTTTCTTGAAGTTCTGGTATGCTACTGGTATCTTCTATTGTGAAGACTGATGCAAAGTACCTATTCAGTTCTGTCACCATTTCTTTGTTCCCCAATCCTCCAGCCTCATTTTCCAGCAGTCCAATGTCCATTCTTGCCTCTCTCTTCCCTTTTATATGGCAAAAGGATGCTTGCAATTTTCTTTTGTATTACTAGCTAGCTTACCCTCCCAAATTACCCTGAGAAACCCCTGCCATTGCTGTTCCACCATCTTCCCTGCTAGGCACCCTTCCAATCAACTCTGGTCAGCTCTCTTCATGTCGTTGTAGTTACCTTTACTCAAATGTAATGTCGTTACATCTGATTCCAGCTACTTCCTCTCAAATTGCAGGATGAGTTCTATCATATTATGGTCACTGACCCTAGAGATTTCTTTACCTTAATCTCCCTATTCAAGTCTAACTTATTGCACATTACTAAATCCAAAATTGCCTGTTCCCTAGTGATCTCTGTCACAAGCTACAGCAAAATAACAATCTTGTAGAAATGACATAAATTCCTTTTGTGGGATCCACTGCCAACTTGATTTTCGCAGTGCACCTGCATACCGAAGCCCCTATGATTATTGTAACAGTTTCTTTCTTGCATGCCTTTTCCATCTCCTGGTTTATTTTCTTCCCCACATCCTGACTGCTGTAAGTGACGAATACAGTACCATCACCAGGACTGCAGCAGTTCAAAAAAAGGGCCACCATCATCTCTGACAGAAATAATATTTCCATCTCCAGACGAAATATATCTCATAAAAAATATAGCTACTGTAATTGGTGCTGAGGTACCTTGTTTATACTAAGCACTTTGCACCTGAATGTGTTGGTGCTGATAATAGGTATCTAAACTGGAAATGTCCCATCCCTGAGCATGAGTACAGTACTCAATATGCTGAGTACTATGAATGAAGAAATACTGCATGTTTTAATTAGGCAAAGTGTAATTTAATAGACATAGGCAAAACATATCACAGTTGATTATAGGCTCTTTAAAATATTTCTTGCTAACATCTGAACTTTTAATGCCGTTAATTAGCAAATAATAAATCCTGTGAGCAAAAAGCCTGCTTTACGGTATAGCCAGAATATGACAGTGTTTAAAAGAAGCACCATTTGATTCTAATTGAGGAAATATGTTAGATTACTTTGTGTGGTCTCAAACATGCATCTCATGTTATAGAGTCCCAAAAGTGCAAAGCAACACATTCCTATAAATCATAGTCATATGTGTTTGAATCAGACACTGTTGAAGGCTTATTCCTTTAGAAAACTTTGCCGAGCTTGGTACCTTTTCAAGGATAGATGCAAGACTTAAATTTGCCTGTCAGTCCAACCTAAACAGAAGTAAAATATACTGACGCCATCTCATTACTGAAACTTCGAGCCAGAGTAACACCCAGCAGGAGGAAAAGACAAAGCAATATCTTGAGGTTACACTTGGGAGAATTGTTTGCTCTGTTCAGTTGAATAGGCACTGCATGCATTGATTTTAAACGGACTCAGGTGCGTATCAGTCTGCATGACATTAGGATAAGCACTTCTTCAAATCATTGTGTTATGTGAATCATCTCCTGGTGGTTTATTAGTAATTAGCTCAAAATGTAAGTTTTTAACTTGTTAGCCAGAAAACACGTCACCATTGGAACACTAAGTTCACAGGAATTCAGATTGAGATATGTATTTTCTTAACAGGACGATTTTGCTCTAATTGTTAAAGACAAGATATGCACAATTGCAGCAAATTAAATCTGAGTAATCTGACAACCAAAATCTAGAAAAATCATCTTCTTCATATAGAAATGTAATTAATTTTTTGTTGTAAAATTCAATTAGCACAATGTGAATAAAGTTGTAGATAAATGCATATAGCTTCTGTTTCTGGTTTTTCTTGCTTAGAAAATATTTAGATCGGTGCTGTATGTGGTAGGATGGGTTCATAGTGCAGTCGTTAGATCCGTGATTGTTGAAAAAGGGGGTTATTGATCAATTCCAGTCACGATGGAGCAGTATATTTTTAAAACTCCTATTTTGCAAAGTAAGACTATGATTATCCCGACTTGACTAAATCAGGCAGCTACTTTTACGAATAGCATGTCATTATTTCAGTTCTGTTAGTGATTATCTCAGTGCTTAGTAAATGCTTTATGAATTCTGGCTTTAATTAATAATACCAGACAAGGTAAAGCACTTTTAAATTTTCATTAAAATGGAATTTAGAAGTTTGCGTTAAATTTAATTCGTGGCATTTCCCTGTTTTCACTCTAAGTGGTGTGTTATTAGTAGGTTCGTGTGTTTCTTTGTTTTTATGGCTCTTAGCCAAAAAGAAAATGTGTGATTAGATATAAAAGGAGTCTGATAGTAAGCTCTGGCCTGTCTTTCCAGAGACTTCACTTAGAAATGCCTTTGCAGAATTTTACAGTAGGCCTAAGTATTTCTGTTTTACGTTTCTAAAGTAGGGTGAAAGTTTTGTTTAGAAATCAATCCATATTGTGTCTCCACATCTTGGTTCACATCTGGAAAGGATCTTTCTTTCGCCCTGAAAAGCTTCTCCAAACCCTGTACACTTTGAAAAAAGGAAAACCATGTGTTCTCATTGCAATGTTTAATACTGCAGTAGTTGTTAAGAGTTAGTGAAAGTAGGTTTATTATTTCCTCTTCCAGAAAAAAGCAACATTAATAATATTCAGTTTAATGTAGAAATGTACATCTGACAAAATAATCACATCAAAATGACTTAGCCCTCAGTGGTAACTGTTCAATGTGAAGAAAAGCCAAATGGGGAACTTATTACACTAATTCATGTATTTTATATTTTTATGTGTGTCATGAATATTGGAATATTTAATGAATAAATCAAAATGATCAGTTTTTTCATGAAGTAATGATACTTGTGTAGCAGAACTTTAAGTAAATTAAGATATTATATCTAGGAGCATGAAACATTCTACCCTAACCTGCATGTGTTAAGAATTATGTGAATTATGTTGCTTTAGGAGTTAAAATGAATTGGAGAAGTGGGCATCCATTGTTGTTGTGGCTCCTGAGCTTCGGCTGTAGTGCAATGTGTGAGGAAAATGATTTCCCTGACTCAGTGGAGAATCACACAGGAGGGACAAGTGTACCTGAAGTGCACGTACCTTATTGCCCTCCGAACTGCAACTGTAACCTGGATGGAACCGTAGACTGTGGTGGCGTGGATCTAAAGGAATTTCCCAGGAACTTATCAGAGTCAATATTGCACCTATCTTTGCAGGTAAGATATGATTAATCCCTTGAAATCACCTTTGTTTGCAGAAAATAACTATTAGTTAAACCTATTCTTCTCTTTACATAGTAAAAGCTACAGTAAATGTTAACCATTGCTGCTTCTTGCCTTGCGAGTTTTCCGATTTCTGCTCCTGACCTTGAATTCTTTATTTTTTTCTCTGATATTCACCCTAAGTGATTTTTTTGTAAGTTTTAGCAATTAACATCTCCAGGTTAGAAGACAATATGGCTGACCCTGGTAAGCATTGGACTATTGGATAGTGTTTGGGAGTAGAGACAGAATAACTTTCCTTCTGCCTAGACTATGCACACTGCAAACAGTCATAGTACCACTGTATTTATCTAACCTGGGTTAGCTAAGACTGGAGATCAACCTGAACCTTCCTAGTCAATATGGATTACTTCCATTCTCAGCAGTGCCTTTACCAAATCATGCTGTTCTTAGGGATATTTTATTGATTTAAGACATAAATGGCAATTATTGTTGTTTTCAGATTTGTAAAGTTTGATACTCGATTTCATGCCAAAATAACTTTGGAAGTCTTCAATCACTTCATTATTAATGAGGCTTTTTGATATATTTTTAATGTGTTTTGAAAACTACAGTTTGCAGAACTAATCAATATAAATGGCAATTGTAATTTTCATCATAAAATATTCTCCAAAATACTAGCATTCCTAAAGATCCCATTTAAAAGTGCAACTGTATTGATTAAAAAGATGTGCATATGTATGGAAACCCAAAGTGCCACAAGAGAGTTAATTGTTAACTAAGCTTGAAAATTGCTGTTGTTATGATCCAAGTTTTGAGAAACCTGGAAAAGGCAGTTTTTGGAGTGCAAAGAAGGACCAAGAATAGGAAAATAAGTGGCAAGATTCCAGGGCTAAATTGAAATATCAGACATAATATTTACTATACAATGTGAATAAAACAAATATAAACACCAAGTAGTAAGATGCATACTGATGAGGTAAGATTATTATTCTACATCAAATACACTGTACATACAGCTTAGATTCTAATATTCAGGATTAACATGAGGAAAATATGAATTAACAGATCAATGCTTGCTGAACAGCCACAAACTGCACTTTAAATGACCAAATCCAGTTAGATATTAGTTAGACTGTGGTTCACCAAATCTCAATAAAACATGGTCTCTTTCACAAAGAATTTTAATTCTTCACTTTTGAAGATTTGCCTATGGATCATGTTGAAAGCCTCTCTTTGACACAGACTACCTCAACGACTGTTCTTGTCTTGGTAGTTCAATTTCTTCTGAGACTGAGTTCCCCAAAGCTCCTGAAATAATGTCTGAAGCATCTAATCATTACCAAATTTCAGCTTTTAGCAAACAGTGAGCTTCATCAAGTTGCTGCTAAATTTCTGTAAGTGGGCTTCATTCATCCACTCCAAATTGTACTGAAATATAAATGGTTCCAAGGTCTTTGTTTTAGCCCTAACCATTTTCCATAGTATGAAACCACCTTCCTTGCGACTTGTCCTGAGAACTAACTGTCTGGAGTCTGTTAATTGCAACCCTTGACAAATTGAAAGTAGTGAACCATCTTTGACTTCATCCATTTCAATGATGGTGTGCATTGAGCTATCCTTAACATGAAGTTTAGGTTAACTATCCTTCATTTATAATTTCTTATTTAAAGTTTTTCAGGGTTCACCAATTTTTAAAAATCTAATATAACATTAACTCCTAAAACAACAATCTCTTTGGACACTCACTATTGTATACACCACAAATCCAGCTCAGCAAGCCCAACTGATGTTTCTAATCCTGTTTTTTTCTAGCTGTCAAACTCAGGGATCATAGATCAGAGGATCATAAAATCCCTATAGTGTGGAAGCAGGCCATTCAGCCCATTGAGTCCACACCAACTCTCCGAAGAGCAATCCACCCAGACCCAGCCCTCTACCCTATCCCTCTAAACTTGCATTTTCTATGGCTAATCCACCTTGGCTGTACATCCTTGGACCACTATGGACAACTTAGCATGGCCGATCCACCTAACCTGCACATCTTTGGATTGTGGGAGGAAACCGGAGTTGATGATGAGTTAACATGGCCTCCATAATAATGGTAATACAAGTATTACTGATAACAATTGTATTTATCTGATTTTCTGGTTAAACATTCATTTGTAAAACTAAAACTTACATTTTAGCGAGACTACATGAATCATGAATTAGATATTCATAACACTAGGAACTACCTTACTCCAATTTTCAGATCCCTTCCACACTATGAATTAATCTGTTGTGTGCTGTATCTAAAAATAATGCTATAAGCTATCAAGGAGGAGTTATGCATGATTCAGAATCTGGAGACTTCTAATGTACAAAATAACCGGCTTACGTCAAAAGATAAGGTAAATTTGATTTTGTGTTGGTTCCAAAAATCACAGAACAGCTCAGGCATGCAGGCAGTCATTCATAGAATCACTACAGTGCAGAAAGAGGCCAACTGGCCCTTTGAGTCTGCACTGACTGTCTGAAGAACATCCCACTCAGATCCCTATTCTATCCCCATAATCCTGCATTAACCATGACTAACTCACCTAACCTGCACACTACAGGGCAATTTAGCATGGTCAATCCACCTAACTTGCACTTCTTTGGACTCCGAGCGGAAACTGGAGCACCCAACAAAAGCCCACATGGAGACCACATGGAGAACGTGCAAACTCCACACAGACACTCACCCAAGGCTGGAATTGAACCCAGGTCCCTGTGAGGCAGCAGTGCTAACCACTGAGCCACTGTGCCCCAAGGTGGTCAATTGAAGTGAAACTTGCAGAGTATATCCAGTGGCATTTCAAACATGCTTCAGCCAAATTTTTAATGCACATAATAAAGCGCAGAAGAATCTCACTGCAACATGTTTACAAGTATTTGTTCAGTGTTTGCCTTCAGAAAAGTATATTGTGAAATTAGCACATTCATGTCATAACTATAAAGTTTTGTTTTCCATCTACTTATTATTCATAGGATTATTTTCTACTGAAAACTGCCCTCTGCTGCAAGTTGTACTGAGACTCCATACGTCCAATTCACTTATCCCCATCTGTATTTAAAACTGTAGAGAGTAGGTTCAGAACTGCTGGCCAGAACTCAAAGAACTCATGTCATTTCTTGTTACTTAGAACAATGCTTTGGAGGTGATCCCTATGGAGGAGTTATCAAGGCTTCAGAATCTGGAGACTTTTAATTTACAGAATAACCGGCTTACATCAAAAGGTAAGGAAAAGCTTTGATTTTGTGTTAGTTCCAAAAATCACAGAACAGCTCAGGCAAGCATACAGGCATTCATCTGATGATACATAGTTAACCTTATAGTTTGATGGAAAATTGTTTCCATAAGTGTATAAGTCATAACCAATGTTCCCTCTACACTGTGCATACAATCCATGGCTATGTGCAAATTTGGTTCTTTAAATTATTGTGCTGATGTGGCCACACAAAATTATTTAAAAAGGCCATGCACTTAAAAAAATTGAAGAAATATTGGTCATAACTAGATGTTCAGTTTCACTAATTATTAATGAGTTTACAGTCCACTTTTTTGCAAAAAAATTTGGCCACGTGCAGAAGTTTCCATTTGCAGTTAATATGGTTTGTCAAGTGAAATTCATGGTGTTTGGTCTGCCATTCCTCAGAGTGACTTTTCTTAATTTTCCATCTTTTACCTTATTAATATTGCAGCCCACCTCTTAAGCAGCTTCCTCAGGGAATTGCATGGATGTGGAGACAGAAGTGCTCACCATTGTCAGGACTTAAAAAAGGCAACTAAAAGGCTATTGATTGAACCATATAAAATTCTGAAGCTTCCTGGCAGAGTAGATGTGGAGAGGTAATTTCCACCCATGGAAGAATCTAGAATTGGGGTAACTGTTTAAAACGGAGATCAGGCAACATTTTCCTCTCTCTGAGGGTTGTAAGTATTTGGAACTCTCTCCCTGAAAAGGTGGTGTAAGCAGAGATGGATAGATTCTTGTTAAGCAATGTTGAATGGTTGTCAGCAGTCGGCACCAACGTGGATTGAAGTTACAATCAGATCAGTCATGAATTTATTGAATGGCAGAACAGGTGTGAGGTTGTGAATGGCCTACTCCTGGTCCTGATTTGTATGTGCACATGATTTTCATACATCACCATTTGTTTACAGCACATGTGGTGTGTTTTTAATGGAAACTGCTGGTATATGCTGTGAGTCTGACATTAACATAGCGCGGTGGTGCATAGTGACATGTGTCACAATCACTGTCTGACTGAAAGATTAACTGTTTAGTGCTCCCCAACATCACAAGCTATTTGCCTCTCCCTCTTCACTAAAGAGTAATGAAAAGCACACAGAAACTGATAGCCTATAACTGAGGATGAAAAACCTTATGTGCTAACAAAGCAATGCAACTCACACAGAGGCTGGCAACCTTTACGTCATTGTTGAAATCAGTGTGTGATAAGAAAATAATGTAAAGTGAACAGAGGCTAATCTCCAAATAATTGCTCAAGAGAGTGAGTGCTAAGAAGCCAAACTAAGAGCTATTACATGCATGAATCTGATGTCAATGAGTGAGATGCATGTGTATCCCCACATGAAAAGCCACCTGGCAGAATCATGTAGGTCATTTGTGGCCCTGAGCACCAACGTGAAATCCTGAAGGGCTGAAATGGTGTTTAGGTTGTTCTGAGAGCAGGCATGATGATGTGGTAAGGCTGGTGGTTTGCTGACTTTTTCTTGTGTGGATGAAAGGTCAAGAAAACTGGTGGCCATGGCACATGCAGGAATGTTGCTCAGAAGAAACTATTGTGTACTGGCCAGAACAAGCATTTGTCAAGCTACAGCCATCAGGTACCCACTCTGATTTGTCAGCAATGTATGCTGTCTAGCTTCTCGGTGGAGGTGAAGAGAATCAGAGACGATGTACAAGTAAGCTGAGTCAGGATTTTAATAAGATGCAAAAACATGGAAATAAAGTAGTCAGTGCTCAATGACAAGGTTCTGAAGTCGGCATTTAAGATCTGAAGAACCATTCAGGAAAATGTTTAAAAAAAAGCTTTGTAATTTTGCATTCATTTGTTCACAAAGTGAAGAAAGCGTGAAGTAGCATGAATTATTTTTGTTATTTTTTATTGCTGCTTTAATTCCTTTCCCACATCAAAGAAGTTTTGACTAAAACTTGCAAGGTGTGTATTTTGGAAGTGATAGCCAAAAGTATAGAATATAGACTTTATAGCACTGTTCTAAAGAGCTTGCAGAGACACAGGGGTGTGGATGGTGCATGTGGATAGACCTTTATAGATCTTTAATGATTATTTTCTAGATTGGAGGGATGTGGCTTGTAGTGTGACAAGAGATCTTTACCAACTCCTGGTTAGTTTACAATTCATACAGATCATTCGCACGTAGAAGAAGGTTGATATTGGCATTTTCTGGTTGTAGGGCATGCAATCTGTGGGAAAGAATACAGGACAGTCAAGCAGACATAAACAGAGTGGATAGATAGATGGCAGATTAAGTTCAATATAAATATTTGTGAGATTATTCATTTGGAAAAGATGCAGACTTTAAATGGTAAGACTTAATGGACCTGGCAAACCGAGATATCCAGGGTACAGATATGTATGTTTTTAAAAGCTAGGAGTACAACTGCAAAGGAGCACTTAATCAGAATTATATGTTTTACTCAGAGATGGACGGACGTCTCTGAAAATAAGAGTGAATAGAGTTTTTGGCCTGGATTTTCCATCTGGAAATGGCCTCTGCACTCATAAATTCCCCTGACTTGACACTGTTCCACATTTCTTCAGAACCTTCCAATTCCTGCTTTCCCAGAAAAGTACAGTGCAGCATCAATTTGGGAAATTTCTTCAAAGTGAAACAGAGTCAGGGAAATTAGATACACCTCTTTGCTTCAGCATCAGCTGCTGTATGGTGAGTTTAAATCCACAGCCTTTGAATGTTAGTGAATCTATGAGTCAATGGCTGAGTTGATGAATGAGTGCATGTGTAGATAGGTAGGGTAGGCAATGGGGGAGGTCAGTAAGTAGGTGCAGTGGGTGAGGCCAATGATGTATGTAGGTGGATGAGGTGAAGTGTACAGATGAGTCCAGGGTAATCAGATAGGGAGGGTCTGATCAGGAGTACTTGGGGTAGGGATGTAGCCAAGTCAGAGTGACAGTGAGATTGGATTGGGGGGGCGCAATGCGAGTCTTTGGGGGTTAGTCAGATCTGGCTGATGTGTAGCCAAGTAGTTAGACAGAGGTCAGGGGTAATCTTGTTTAAGCAGTAATTAGGTCTGATTGGAGAAGTAGTGGTGTCATGAGATAGATTAATTGAGTCAGGTCAGTGGGTGATGATGAGTTATTTAAGGTTAGTCAGGTGGTCAGAGGTGTGTTTGAGAGTAATCCTATCTAGGCCCAACTGATGTTTCTAATTGGGTTCACCAATTTTTAAAAAATCTAACATAACATTAACTCCTAAAACAACAATCTCATTGGATGGTCACTATTGCATGCAGTGTATACACCACATGTCCAGCTCAGCAAGCTCAACTGATGTTTCTAATTGGAGGAGTAGTTGAGTATATGAAAATATTCATTATTGCTAAGCAGACAATGCAGTATCATTCTAGACTCTCCAGTTGAGGCCAAAGAGCTGCATTTGACTTAGTATCGTATGTCATCAACAATGATGTGATGATACAATGGCTTAAGAGGTGTATTTTATCGTGGCTTTTTTGGAAGGGAGGTTTTGAGCCATAGGCGAGGAACTATCTACTCCATGCCAATAAAGTAAACAGCTTGTGAGGCTTTGATGGTTTTTTTTTGGAAGTTGGAACAATTGATGCAGCCTGAATGGATGGAGTCAGGCTCCCACAGAACCAGGATTTTGGATTAGCCTTCAACAGCTATTGGGGTTTTTGAATCTGGCTGTGAAAGCTGTTATATCTCTCTAGTATAGCCAAAAGCTGGAGTTCTTCTTGCTGCTAGACTTGCATGTGAGACAATCTATTTCACTGAATTTGCCTTTGTCAAGTGTGTGCTTATGGGATGTTACTATATTGGAACAGTTACTGTTCAGTAGTTAAATCACCTCTTATTCTGTTAAGTTTTCCATTTTTAAGAAATATGTAAAATAGCAGAAGATACAGTTGTACTTAATACGGTACATATATCAAAAAGTCTTATCTTGAATTCAATTCATTGTAAGTGTGATTCCCTAAAATGTGTTACTTTTACAAAACGTTAATCATTCCTCGCAAAGACCTTCAAGTCAGTGGAGTCACAAAGCTGATGCTGTACATTTCCTGTAAGAAAGCAAAAGGAAGGCAGAAATTACTTCATGCCGCCCCTGTGCCCCTCAAGAAAATTTAGAGCAAGTTGACAGAGAATTGTGCAGCTAATGAATACTGTCTGCTACTGGGAAATATTAAATGGAAGGGAGGAAAAGAAGCAAATTTTTAAAAGAGAGAATGTTGTGTTTGTTATTAGGTTCTGTTGGTAGCAAATATGCTGTTTACTACTCAGCCATTTGAAACTGATTTCATGCAATTTACAATTGTACAATTTCAGGTCAGAAACCTCCTATACATAATTATAGGTACAAACTTACACCCTTACTGATGCATTTATTTTCCTACTTAAAAGTATTTTAAAGTAATATTTTTTTGAATAATAAAGATTGTTATCTTCATTAATGTGTAACATTTCTAGAATTATGTGTTGAGATAAAGTTTATGACAAAATAACTGTAACATTAGTTTTAACACCGTTTTGCTATTATCTGTGTTCAGGTTTCCTTTGATAACTTAGCAAACCTAGACAAAGAGAAAAAAGACAGATTTGCATTTGTATAGCACCTTCACAAACTCAGGGCATCTCAAAACTCTTGGGCATTTTATCTTGTTTTCCATGCACTTCATTTGATATTTTTATGTCACACGTTTTTGTTAAGTTCACTGTCACTAGTCATCCTGTAGGTTGACTTTATACATCCCTACAAACTGTAGTGGGCCCTTTCATAACCAGTAGTTATATAAATGGGATGTGATTATGGAATCAGAGCTCAGATGAACTCTTGTCTTTATATCATCCCCTCTGTTAAACTACCCTGCAGTTTGAAGAAAGAATGAACAATAAGGGAAGACACTTATATATTAAACTACTATTCTGCATTTTTGAGCTGATCAGTTTGTTGTTGATATACAAATTGTATCATTAAGTTTAAGGATGCACAGGGGAAGAATTGATTATATATTGTGAGCACATATAAAGAAAGACTTATCACTTCATTTTTTTCAGTTAACCAGTTAGTTTATTTCTTACTCAAAAGAGCATAAAGAAAGATTACCGGGACACTGGACGTTGGTTAGGGAGGAGGCAGACATTTGTACTGTCTCGTATTAACTAAAAGATTGGTGCCTAGTTTCCTACTTTACTAACCGGCTTTGGAATAGATTTGAATCACTGTGATTTTTGTTTAAATTTCCTTATTATACCTGGATAATTTTCTAAACTACCTACTGTGGACCTCTTTGACTATCTCATTTACATTGGATTACACAGGGATACAACACACAAAAAAAACACTATTCAGCCCAACCAGTTCAAAGGGGATTTGCAATGACAAAACCAGAAAGGCATGTGTACACGTATCAGGAAAATATGGTCAAGCTGTTCTCTTGAAAAACTGCTGAAATATTATCTATAAGAGATTTTCTTCTTAATTAAGAAAGGTTTTAATCATATGCTAAAGAGACAAAATTTCCTCTGTGAGTACAAGTAGAATTAGAGGTAAGGAATATGGTCACCAAGAAATCCACTAGGGAATTCAGACAAAACTTCTTTACCCAAAGACTGGTGAGAAGGTATAACTTATTACTACAGAGTGGTTGAATTAAGATTCAGTGTTATTCTATCATTCTTCATCTTTTCTAGGAGGAGAAATTTACACTCCATCTGGCCATGGCTTCAAACGATCATCCATCAGATAAATCTATTCAAATTCAATAAGAAAACAATAAGTATTAAGTGCAAGTATATTTATAGTAATTAGAAACATTGTTATTCTCCTCGAACAATCAAACAACAAAGAGACTGATATGCCACCATGTGTACTGTCAGCACTAATGCATTTTACCCAACGCATTTGACAGTGCCGATGCCTAGAGGAGATTTCCTCAGATTTTACATTGTATTTTTATTTGGATACAGCTGCTGAGTCACAAATTGGAAGAGGTACACAGGAACATAGACGTGTTGGCGCAGAAGTTGTTGTTCTTCCCGTTCTCACTTTGGTTTCTGTTCACCTGGGATAGCTGAAACCCAACCACAATCTTGTGGCTTAGGGCTGGGAATACTATCCCTAGCCAAAAGGCTATACTCACTTTAAAGGTAATGAATTACTCTTGAAGTGTAGTCAGTGTAAGAAAATATGACAGCCAATTCAAATCACAAGGTCCAACAAAAAGAAGTTTTGACGGCATTAAAGTCATAAGGAAAATTTCCTGGTCTTTTCTCAAAAGATCACACTTGGAGTGCTATGAGCATTTCTGGGCACAACATCTTAGGAAGGATACAAAAACAGAAATTGATGGAATTTGTCAGCATCTGTGGAGAGAAAGCAGAGTTAATGTTTGCTACGTTTAGTTGAAATGTGATAGCTCAGTGCTAAAAAGAAAAAAAAACATATTTGTTGTCACTGACTGAGATGGATGGGAGCCATGACCCCTCCTCATCTGATCATAACTCTCCTTACCTGGAACTCTGATACCTGTTCACCCATCACCAATGTTGCATCTAAGTTGGCAGCCATTTTTCAGTGAATTTGACCTCACCAAATAGCATGCCAACAGGCATTCCCTCTAATTTCTTTCCAGCTGTGTGGTCCTCTGAGATCCATTCATGGCAGCAACTTCTGGAATTGAAAGTCTATGCCACAACTGGTATGCCTATACCGATTGCCATGTGTGGAATCCTGGAGCAGGTGCATGCATGCGCAGCAATGCAGCTTTGAGCTGGTATTGGCACATTGACTTCATTTCCAAAAGTCACTGCTGCACACAAACCTCAGAAACCCACACAGCAGCAGCAAAAATCATAGGGAACGGTGACCCATCACCCTTTTCTTATCTAAAATGTCTTAATTTTAGATTCTTATCTTTGACTTCACCACGGCCTCACACTTCTCTCTCTATGTGAGCTCCTCCAGTCCTCTAACACTCCAAGATCTCGGCACTTTTTCAGTATTTGCATATTTCCTAATGTAAACGGTCCATGGTTGGTGGCTGTGATCCTGCCCTAAAATTCTCTCACTACATCCCTTTGACTTGCTGCCTATCTCTCTTTCTTCAAGCCACTCTAAGACCATACCTCTTTGGCCAGGCTTTTGGTCACCCATTTGAATATTTTTCTGTGTCGCTCAGAGTCAAATTTTGTTCTCTTGATCCCCTGTAAATCAATTTTTATTGCAATAAAGTCACTATATGCGTGAAAGTTGGCGTTGTTACCCTACCATTTCTCTATGTCACACATGTCATGTTTATGAGCGCCAATATCACTGCATTTTGAGGCGCAATAATGACTAGTTAATAGGTTGAAGTTGTATTTGGTGCAGAATTGATTAGTCAGGTGGATATGGTGACACTGTTGTTTTTCTTTTGCTCCAATGAGTTTTGGTGTTCCTTATATAGACAGAGGAAAAATTAGCTATTATCCTCACTCCAGCGAACTATTCAGTATATCCTACTGGAACCTGTAAGTACATGAATGACTGATGAGGGTAATTTTGGCTTTAGCTCTGATACCTCTGTAATCACTTTGCTGCTCTCAACCCAAATTGCTGCTTAAGCACCTGAATGGTTGCTTAGGCAATGTACTGAGAAGTACCCAGCTAGGAAGGGCATCAACATAGCGCCATCATAACCTGGTAACCTCCTCTTGTACTCAATACATTGACTAATAAAGCCAAGAAGTCCAAAGGCCTTAAAACAAAACAAAGAACTGGGGAAAAAATCAATCCCTTCTGAAGAACAAAACATAATGCAATAGTTCCATTCTTGTGTGATCTCACGTTATAAGAAAATCACACAATAGTTGCACCATTTAAACTAATGGGGCCGGAATTGCATCATAGCCAATACAGATAAGGAAAGTTCATGCTCTACAAATAGTGGTCTAAATCCTTCAATCGCATCAAAGCCAAAGTGTGTTGAAGAAACATGCGTAATATCAGAACCAAGTACATATCTATGACTTACTTTATTGCTGATGCCACTTGTAATGGGAGCAAATATTTACCATAGCTGATGCAATAGTGAAATGTTTTTGCTCCACTTGAGAATATGATTCTTCTTAAAACGTGATGTAAAAGAGGCTGAAATTAGTCCAATTCAGATTTCCTTTTGAGTATCCAAACTGTGATTCACTTCAGATTTTAATGGAATATTATTGCAGAATTTACATTAGGTATAGCCAAAGATAACTGCAACCAGGAAAACTGCCACACAGTTTTGAATGCGTAAGAGCACAAAGATTACAGGATGAAATTGTGGTCATAGGGAAGTCATACATTTCTCATAGGTTAATGAATATTTTTAACATTTCAGTGTAGTAAATTAGCTAATCTGCAATTGAATTTCTATAAAATATTAAATATGATTTATGTTGAAGAGCATCTACCTTTTGTGGCAAGGAACATAATACGTCAAGTTGCATTTGATAAACTATTGGAGCAGCTGAAGAAACGAATGTGACTCCAGAAAATTGCAAACTATACCCAACGTAAGGAGTGATACCAATAGATTCCTGATTTATGAAAGGCAGAGAATCAAGCTATTACAAAGCTGTAACTGGTCGTAATGATTCCTTTGCATTAACTTCAAAAAAACACTGCATGTCAGGCATGCTTCATGTACCAGTCCACTATAATGCAATTTTTAAAGAATTCTATCAGTCACAATACATATCATGCCACTGGAGTTAAGGAATGCCTTATTTGTGCTGGCTGTCTGCAAAGCTCAGGCAAGTTTTGCGAAGAAAGATTCTTCAAGTTAAAGTGCATTTGCCAAATGAACTTTGCAACGCAAGGAACAATAGATGCAGCAAAAAGGGCTAACATTTGGAACAGTGGATCATTGAAAGAAAAAGAAAAATAATAAAGACTATATTTCAAGCTTTTTAAAAGATAGGCACTGAGTAACTGAAACCATTTTCATATGTTCTGACACTTTGTGTGAGCTCCTTGAATTGGGTAGAATCTGGGACCTTGATAAACTCTGTGCACACAGGCAGTGTGTAGTCTCAACTCTTTGAGGGCTCTTGTAGTGCAGTGGTAATTCTTACCTCTGGGCCAGGAAGCCTGGGTTCAAATCCTATACATTCCAGAAATGTGTAATCATCTCTGAATAGGTTGATTCAGAATATATCTATAAACTCAAATTATTCAAATCACCAGCTAACTGACCTACGGGTTACTGTACACATTATGTGTTGATTAGAATCCAGTTATTGGTAGTGCAAGGTGACCCAGTTGAAATACTCAAGCTTATTCTGCACCACTAATCTGATAAGCATGTAATCAATTTTTTAAAAGAAGAACAGTAAACATTATTTCATTCTTATCCTATTACTTTCTGAATGATATTTATGTATAATGTTGAGAAAAATGTCAAGGTGCATTTACGAAGAGACACCACCAAAGTTGAAAAAATCAGAAAAACAATATTGTATATGAGATGTAGTGGTCAGATGTTCCAACCTTTGTGTCTTAAAAGTCTATTAATAACAAAAGGGGCAGTAGAGAAGGTTCAAGGATAAAAGTTATTGGGGAGGATGAGTTAGACTTGCAATGATATGACAAGTCCTGGCCGTATAAGAGTGAAGTTGTAAACAGTAGAATGAACACATGAGAAAACATTTGGAATTTAACAGGAACAATAAAGGATTAATTGCCCCCAGTATTAATGATATAATGAGGAAAGATAAGGAAAAGAAAAGATTGAGGCAGAAAATTTGCAGATTATGAGGTGAAAAAAGTGTTCCATAAGTAACAATTAAAGCATAGAACACATTGTACATTTTTTTTCCCTTTATTCATTCATGGAATGAGGGCATTGCTGGTTAGGTCAGCATTTATTGCCCATCCCTAATTGCCCAGAAAGCAGTTAAGAGTCAACCACATTGCTGTGGGTCTGGAGTCACATGTAAGTCAAAACAGGTAAGGATGACAGTTTTCTTCCCTAAAGGACGTTAGTGAACCAGATGGGTTTTTCCTGACAATTGACACATGGTTATCATTTGGTTCTTAATTTAAGATATTTATTGAATTCAAATTCCACCATCTGCTACGGCAGGATTCGAACCCGCGTCCCCAGGATGTTATCTAGATCTCTGGATTAACAGTCCAACGATAATACCACTAGGCCATCACCTCCCCAATACATGTGCATATTGCTTATTAATAGCACTACAGACAGGGCATATCACCATGTGCTCCAGGCAGCTAGAGGCTCTCAGCATCCCTTTCTCACAATAAGGCAAATTGTTATTTCTATTGACTCCAGATATAAATAATCTGGCTTTTCTATTAGTATTGTCATGGTTACAAGGGAGCCAAGCATATAAAGATTTTGAACACTGACAGTTTGCAATAACCATAATATTCAGGAATATGTTGGGCTAATGGTAATCCCATTAGCTTAATAATTCAGAACCCCAAACTGATGTCCTGGGGTCATGGGTTTGATTCTCACCATAGCAGCTGGTGAAATGAGAATTTATAAATAAATGGTGAGCCTGCTGGTGACCACATATCCACTGATCATTGTCATGAAAAAACATTTAGTTCACTAATGTCCTTAAGGAAGAGCAATCTGATATTTTTACTTGGCCTAGCCAATATGTGACCCCAGACCCACAACAACATTTATGACTATTAACTGGGATTAGGATTGGATGATAAATTCTAGTTTAGCCGCTGAAACTCACACCCCATGCGTGAATAAAGAAACTTGTAATGGTCTCCTCCATCAAAATTTCCCATGAACTTCTAGTTATTCTTGAAATGATATTTTCCAGATTGTAAGTGTACTCTGGAGAGCAGATAACTGGACTTGGTGGATAGCACAGAATGAGGAATAGTAAGCCGAAAACTCATTTTACATACTGCCTGACTCTCTCTTTTCAACTGGCCTGTTGTATATTAATTCTAATACAAATATCTCCTCCTGTGGATCCAGTTCTATTTCTCCTTATCAGCTAACTAGTTTAGACTTGCATAGTCTATTTTTTTAAAGTTTGTTTCTAAAGTGTAAACTGATCACCGGAAATATATTTTTTAAATCTAAGAGCTGTTCTGTTATTCATTGTCATGATATGAAAATTGAGCCATTTAATATTTTAGTATATTTTAAAGATATTGGAGAATTCCTATCAGCAAGAAAGAAAATGTTCCAATTTGTATCTAGGTTCTAAATACCTAATCACATCTATATGTTCTTTCTCCAATGATGGTTAATATTTTACTACATGGTATAGTTGCATTTAACATACAATACTTAAGATTTATGATTATGATATTGAAAAGTGCCAACAGCTTCCATTCACTTTCAACAGATTTGTTATGGATCTTTCAAACTGATTATACATTTGGGGTAAAAGGAAGGGGGAAGAAGAAAGTGCACTTGCCTTAAAACAAATTTCCCCTTTAAAAGTATTGTATAAGTCCACAAAATTACTACTTGTCATATCCATATTCTTGTGCATTCATATCTTGTCAAATTTTCTGTGTTTTGTTATTATAGCTTGAGATAAATGCCTTTTTGATCTAGGATAAATTGCTGTTTAATTCTGAACTGTTACATTAATTTCAGCCTTCAGAGAGTTAACTTTCTATAACGCACAAGCATCTAGAGATATTCATTAAGCATGTTAGTAGGAGCCAAACTGAATGTTTATCTGATTGTTACTCTTGCAGATCAGTTTTAATTACATCGAATTTGCTGATATGGTTTAGAAGCATTCATACTTAGAAAGTTACAGTGACTCTCCTTCACTGAACACGTTTGTTGAAAGGGATGGTTGGGAGCAAGTTCTGATTTAAAGTGGTTTTCATCTGATTCTTTTCAAGAGAAATTAGATATAGTTCTTAGGGGTAAAGGTATCACAGGGGATAATGGGAGAGCAGGAAAAGGGTGATGAGTTGGATGATCAGCAATGACCATATTGAATGGCCTAATCCTTCTCCTATTCTCTATGGTTCTAATACAAAGAACTAAAGGAGGAATTAGTTAAACTTAAGGCTTTCCTTCTAAATTGAAAAAAAGCAGTCTGAAGTAAGTCTAGATCTGTAAACAGGCTTTCTCTACAGCTCATGAGAAACCTGAAATAATCTCAATGTTGAGTCATTGTTGCATGTGCGCTATATTTGTAAAGCTTAGTACTCGCCACTAAATACATTAACAGTGTATTCTTTGTTACTTTACAATCATTATATGAATGCAATTCATTTTAAAGTGCATGCTACTTGCTCACACATTGTGTGTAAGGTGAGCCTGTTTGTTAGTTTGCAATTTTGTTCATCTCACATAGAAATGATCAGTGCAACTTGCAGAAAGGTAAGAGAAATATGCAGTATCAATAAACACAATAAGTGATCTTAACATAATAACCTTAGTTCATGCTACCTAAGACTCTAAGATTAGCTTCTGATTGAGCACGAGGAGTCAACTTATGGAACTGCCCAGTGACACTGAATATAAGAGAATCTCTCTAATGGAACCTGAAATTTGTAATAAATAAATTATTCTTGTTTTCTCTAAGACCCTCTTTAGACATCCCTGAAATAATCAGAGTAACAAGACTGCTGTGACACATGGACATGCTTCTTCTTGCTTTCTCCCCATTCTTCTGCATAGCCATTCTTCAAATATACACAAAAGAAAACCATTGATGTTAGCCCCTCTAGTTTCCCTCCTTTTCACTTGATATCTGCTATAACAGTGCAGTTTTATAATAGCTGGATTGTCAGGGTTTTTAAAAGTTTAATTTAGCCATTCTATTACAATCTTGGGGTAAACATGATTGTGTCCTTTAGTATACAATAAATCATAGTGATGATTCCATCAACAAAGAGTTGATGTGAACTTCACAGTAACAACATGCAGTATTTTTTTATGACTATCTAAAGTATTAATGTCTATATGTACAGAAAATGAATAAGAACTGAGCAATGGAGTCACATGTTCATCACAGTGATAACATGATTACATTTTTTGTAACAAATGATTCTATTAAATCTAAATATTCCATTCTTCATGCTATTCCTGTCCACATTTTCATTGTCTTAAAATCAGTGCTCCTCACAATACCTCTTTCAGTCTTTTAGAAGATCTGATGATATTTGATTCTTTCTCTTGCAAATATTTTCTTGCTTATATATATTATATATATGTTTAAAATTCAAGTCTGATCATTCTTTTTGATTCTCAGACGCCTGACATGTATCAAGGATGACATAAATACAAAGTGTTGGAGAAACCCAGCAAGTCTGACCGTATCTGTGGAATAAGAAATAGAATTAATTTTGTGACCAGTGTGGTTCTTCTTTGGAATCCTGCTGAGGTTTGAAGAAATGTAATACTGGACTCAAAATGTTAATTCTGTTTCTCACTCCACACATGCTGCCTGTTAGATCCCATATTTTCAGTGAGATTCCGAGTCGTGGGACGATTTCAGGTGACATTTATTTCCAAATACAGCATGGTTATAGCATACAGCAAAAAGACACACACAAAGTCTAAAATGTCTTAACGTATACATTTTTAACTTAGAGCACACACGCGCCCCTGCCCCTACCCCCATTTGATTACTATTGGTCAGCAGAGCAGACTTGTTTCTTTGTAATTGGCTCTCTGGTACAGCATCTTCATTGAGATGGACAGGCTTGTGTTCCAAACATGGTCTCTCATGATGTCCTTGAGACTTTTCACAATGATGACTGTTCAGAATTGCCAATTAATTAGATCAGGAATTTTAAAATTTCTGCAGAAGAATATCAGTTCCAACAAAGTTGTGTGGTTATACCTTAATGTCCAATCCACATTTCAATGTCTTACTGCAGTGATAAGAGAGGGCATTTTTACTGTGTGAAACTGGTTTGAATCTTTTAGTGATTTTTTAGTACATTACAGATTGATTAAATAATTCAAAAGCTGCAACTTGACTTGTTAGCTGCTATGTGCAGTGCTGTTATTGTTCTACTTGTGAATAATCAAATGTTACATGTTATTATCTACGTTCTTGCAAGAATGATTGCACATTCAGCCACCTTGAGAAATGTTACTGTCAGCATTAGTCAGTCATCAGACATTTTGTGACCTTTAGTTACGGCATCCCTAACAGCCATTTTGTGCTACTCAGTTATGGGCAGCCCTATCACTGGCAGACCTGCTGGATTTCTACAGCATGTTTTGTTTTTAGTTCAAATTTCCAGTATCTGCTCTATTAAGTTTTTATATTGTGTATTAGGAGCAATTTTACTGAGAAAACTTTGTTACATCATTGAATGATAGGATATTTACTGTCCCTGTGACACTGAAACCAATAAGTTATCTTTTGGAAACCTAAATTTTGTATTTCTTTCTCCAGGACTCTCCTTAGATATCCCCAAAGTATCCAGTATAGCATGGTTACATACATCTTAGTATTGCAGATAAATCACTGCAGTTTATTTTATGCAAAAAACCTGAATTATCTCCAAAATATGAATTAAGGATAAGAAATAATACAGCACAGTAATAATTTACTGTTAACAAATTAAATGATCCAATATGATGTAATAAAAAATTTTAATGTCAAAGCTTGACAATTGAATTTTCCATTGTTTGACTTTTGAAGGGCTTCCAGACGATGCATTTTGTTCTCTTGAGAACTTGCTGTATTTATATCTGGCGAACAATAAGGTAAAAGATTTTAATTACTTCAGACAGCTTCATGGCATTATCTGAATACAGTTTATCAAACTAAATTACAAGCCAGACAAAGGCAGGTTATAACATTGTCCTTCTAATCAAATATAAACCTAATCAATTGATAAGAACCTATAATACATGTTGGCTATAATGGTCCTGAAAGAAATGACCAAACTCAAAGGAACTGCAAGATCACAGCACAAAACTGTCCATAATATGGTGCTTCATGTATCAATCTTATCATGAGACAGGCCGTTTAAAAATTTGACACATTGGTGAGACAGTATGTTTTCCCCTCATCAACTAAGCCTGGGTGCGCTTAGTGTGCTTGGCACAAAAATAGAAAGAGTTGAATTCTAAAGCATTGATATCTACCATCTTTGAAGAATTGTAAAGTTCACCAGATGTTACCTTTAAATTCTACTTTATTGTGCCATCCACTTCCCTTTGATTTGGATCTCAGAGCAGGCACTTTTCAGCTTATAAAACGATAAAGAAAATATAATTTTGATTTCTTTAGTTATTTATATTACTATGAATGTTGAAAAATGTTAATCAGATGTCATAAATTTGCTCAACATTCTTTTTGCATTGGTAATTATAAATTATGTACAAAATTATAATGTAGCTAATTTGTCTTGTCTAACTTGTATGAAATACTTTTCATTCAGTTCCAGAACAATTTAGCTAATTTGATGGAGCAGTGGAGTGGTGGTACAAGTACCTGTAACTTACCCAATGCTCTGATCTCTGTCATTTTGTTGTAGCAGTGTTGAGTAGAGCCAGCGGCTTCTCCCCAGGGAGGAAATATCAGCAGTTCACTGACCATTGCTTCTTTCCTGTCACTTTGTGCAAACTGCTCTTGTAATGAATTTGGATGTAGATTGGCCAGATGCTATCTCATCCACAGTTGGCGTAAGGACCAGGAGAAACTGAATAAAAACAGTAAAATTACATGCTGTTCCAAACAAAAGTGAATACATACAGTTATCAGGGCTGTCTCTGCCCATACTTTCTAACTTTAATCCTCACTAACAGGTTTTTCAAGATAAATTGGACAAAATCTTGAACAGAGGTGAAAGCTACATGACGTAAAGACATAGGAGGTATTAAAGGGCCATCTGTGTTTATAATCATTCAGATTAAATATAGTTAGTACAATAGTAAGATGTAAATATTCTTGTATTATATTTAAATAAATATTTACAAGTAAAATACCCAATGGCAAGTTTGTAGATATAAACCTTATTATGCTGATTGCCTAAGTTATAATTCTTCAGATGAGAAATTAGACTGAGATGCTGCCTTCGTATTCTAGCACTTCAGGTAGATATGAAAGATCTTCTGGGACAGTTCAAAGAGAAGAGTTTTTCACTGTCTTATTCCTCCCTTGATCAAAATATGGATGAGTTGATTTCTTATTTCATTGACATTTGAGCAAAATTGTTGCATGTGCAATGGCTACTGTGTGTGTCTACTTAACAAAAATTTTAATGCGTTACATGCAAGATGTTTCTGAGCAACATAATTAGGTTGTATATAAGTACGAACCTTCTATCCAATTCATTTGGCTTTGCACTAAGCTGAATTACTTAGTCCCACTCACTCATAAATTTGCAGTTTGCACTCTAGGGGGTTCTATTTTTGTGCCATTAACTAATATCATGGACCACTGTAAATTGCGTCAGCCATTAATATTAAATAAACCAGCAGATGAGAGTATTTGGAGTCTAAATTCAATGCTTACAATTGTAAAAGCTTTTACCATCTAATGCTGCCAACAATTCTACTTACATGGAAAGAATTCATGAGCAAAAGAAAGATCAAAAATGATTTCACGGTGGTACATTGGCAGAGTGCTACAGAGTGGTGGGTCATGGGTTCACTCTTGTGGTCCTCCACATACTGAATCCCTGATCTCAACTGTGCTGTCAGCTGGTGGTGCCGTGATGACCAGTCATACCCAGAACTGTAGAATTGGCAAACTCGTCATCCCTTGCCACCTGGTCCACACACTCTATCTACCACAAATCCCTGGGATTAGTCCTCCAGTCTGCCTTCACCACATGGAGCTTTGTGGCTCGGTGAAACCACAAAGGGAAAATATAATAAATGAACCAGAATTACTGGAAATTAAAATAGTTTCAATATGTCAGAAGAGTTTCTGTTGATGTTAATAAAACCTTCATATATTTATGATGCAAACAGCACACATGATGGGTGACAAATGAATACAGAAAATACTCCCTAATGACTTGACTGTAAAATTATAAAGCTATTTTTTCCGGTGGGTTTGCCTGTGGTTTGATTATCAGGAATACTTTTCTATATCCAGGGTTCACTGAGCATATCTCTGCTGTATGTTTGATGCCATTTACAAATATTTCTAAATTGTTGTTACTCCTATAAAGCATGAACCAATAAAAATTTTTAAATATGCGTTATTTATAAATATTTTAAGTTCATATAGATAAAGTATACTTTTTGGCACAAATGCTTATGTCTCTGACCATGTCAGAACAGAGGCGGGGTGGTTTAAAAATAGTGTATGGGATCGGATTCTGAGTTTCCCATCCCATTCCCACCACCCCCAACTTTCATTGATATGGGGTAAGGGTATGTGCAGTGAACTTACATCCTGCACTCCTAAATTGTCAACTCCATTGCGGGGTCTAGCATCTCCCAGTCACACACTATTTCCATGAAGGCAGTTCAACTTCATCATAACTTGTGGTTTATCACTCCTCAAAAACTTTGTGAACCATGTTCTGGATTGTGTATTCTTTCGAAAAATAAAGTCCAAAGGTCTTATTCCTGCTCTCCTTAGCCTCTACACGTCAACTCATGGAAACTTATGCTCCACCACCCACCCGATGGCCTTAGATAACCTCCACGTCAACTCATGGCAGATCCATGCACATTCATCTGGTATACACTATGGAGAGAAATAATAAACCACATTGTATCAATGGCATGTGTGGAGCTACTAAAAAAGAAATTGCTTTCAAAAAGCTGTTGTTTTTACAATCCTATAAAAGTGATAATCAACAAGATGTCTAAAGTATCAAATACAGAAGCTAAATCATTTGACATATTTTTATCTTGTGAAAATAAACATTGAATCAACATTAAACCATTGAAAAATTAGATTAAAAAGAAAAAATAGCTTGTAAGAACATCATAAAGTTCTCAGTCAGGCGAAGTTTTCCTTCTCCCCAGCTGTGTCAACAAAGTAAAACCTTTTATGTATGCCAAGCCTTATTATGCATGTTAAGGAAAAATACTAATGGAAAGATATGACACTCAGGCAAAATCAATTTATAAAGACAATGGAAAGCAATGCTGAGGGGTTATTCACTATTCGATTGAAAACACCTGGTGCAAATTTCCCATTTTGATGATGTGTGCATGTTAGGTGACAACTAACATGTCACACCACTGCTAAGAAAAGTTGACCTAACACATGCCAATCAGCTCAATAAGAGCTGGCAGGCAAAGCTGAGGTGTCTTTCTTGGCCTGACTCATGCCTTGACACTGTCCAGCAGAGGCCTGTATCTTCTGTGTCCTAAGTACCTCCAGTGAGGCCTACTCCTTGGGGGATCCAGTGGCAAGAAGGTAAGCAATTTTTAAACTCTACTAGCAAGCTGAAGGTCACGGGGAGAATGGGGACCATGATGGTCAGATGTGAGAGCTTGTGATTTGAGCATTTGGAGGATCCAGAGTGGTAGCTCTGATTTTCCAGTTGAGAAACTAGTCACCTTTCTTCCTGCCAGGAAGGAACATTTAGACTCTTAATGGCCATTGATTGACAACTTAAAGACCTTAATTGGTGGTAGATCAAGAAGGTTATCCATGGCCCTTCTCACCGGGAACATATAATTACTGAAATGGTAAGAGGAGGTCAGCGTCTTGCCCCGGCCAACATGCTAATTAATTCTGAGGAAGGGTCCCGAACCGAAACATCAACTTTGCTGCTCCTCTGATGCTGCCTGGCCCGCTGTGCTCCTCCAACTCCACACTATGTTATCTCTGACTCCAGCATTTGCAGTTCTTACTATCTCTGCTAATTAATTATGCTTCTTGCCACTTCTCTTTTCATCTTCACACCAGGTATCAAATGATTTAATTTCTGTTATTGATACTTTAGTCATCTTGTTGATTGACACTTTTATAGGATTGTAGAAACAGCAGAGGAAAATTGCACGCAGAGTTTCATCATTTGAGTTCAGCTGGCGAGTGAAAAGGTGACTGGAATATCTTCATAATCAGCAAGCCACTGGTAGCACTTGACAATGCTTGATACAGATTATTTGGTATTTGGACATTTTGAAGGGCTGGAAAGCCAAAGAATAGTTTGTCTAAAAAATGGTTCCAGAGTGGTATAAATGAGGATTAAATATGCACATCAGTTATGAGGAGCCAGAAATCACCAACTGTGGGAAGTGGTTAAAAACAGAAAAAAAAAATTCCTAAAAAAAAAATGGATTGAACTCAAATGTTGTTATGATTCTGTTATGTGGGTTCTGCCTAATACTTTAGAAATAATTTCGTTAAAGATATATTGCTGTACGTTGATGATGTAGCATGTTGGAAGGCTGTTGAGAAATAGATCATCGATATGTACATTTATCACCTCTGGCATCCTCAAGAGCCTTTCCTGTTCCTCCAATGTTTTGTCAATCTGTTCACCCTAATGTAATTTTCAATGTTCTCATTGATGCCAAAGTAAGGCTACTGGAGAACATAGGTTGGTTCATAAAGTAATTTGATAAACTATATATCAATAACATTGTATTGGTTAGCAAACATAAATACCTAAACCACAAAATAAACATTCACTCATAACATATTAAAAACTATATGTATCATATTTTATTATAGGTGAACCATGCCTTTGCTCCTCTACTATTAATGTTTCAGGCAAGGGAGGAATAGCAGCTCAAATCACAGATGATGCAATTAAATTGCAATGCACCATTTATATCAATGTAAATGTAGCAACTCTTTTATGTGGAAAGCAACAAGTCCCAAACCATATCTGACCAGCACAAGATCACCAACTAGCTGTTGCTGCTCATTGCAACCTGGAGGCTGACTGGAAATGAATTGCTGTCATTGAAGCTTGTAAAGAATTACAAGCAGGCAAGTAGATCCTGTTGCTTCTGACCCAACTTCTCAAAAGTTGACTGGAGGTAGGGTGAAGCAGGGAATTCCAAATCTGGCTGCCCCACACAGTCAAAACCAGAAAATGGAAATCAAAATAGTTAATTGAAAAGAGACGAGAGAGAGATTTATTAACAATCTAATTAGATTAGATTAACAGAGACCATGAAAGAGGCAAAGACTTTTAAAATAGTTATTTAAATCACTTACATCTCTAACAGTAATTGATATCTAAAGGAATGAGACTCTACATTTGTAGAAGTTTTATTTTAGTGCCAAAGACGTTGTTGGCAATAATTAAGACATATCACACAACTAAAATTTTGCATTGTTTTGAATAGACAAGCCTAAAATACTGCGCTTTATTTAGATGGTACGTAGTTTGTAAACCCTGTAACCTTGCATTGTAATTAAATGCGGTATCTTTAGGTGATGCTCGGTTGTAGTATAGCTCCTGGAGGAGCAGGATATTTCAGGTTCCAAATTCCTGATTTCCACATTTAATGCTTCATGTGTGACTACCAGGCTGATTTCCAATTTTCTCTAAAATAAAAGGGAACACTGATGCCCTCACCATTATTTCTACTGCACTCTCACGGTCATAACTTAAATCATCCATTGTGTATTAATTTAAAACCAATCTAAACATGCTTAATCTAATACATTATTGGAATACTCTCAGAAAGCAGATGTGATTTTTCTTACAGATAATTCAATAAACAGAACAAAGTTGGGCTGTTGTGATACAGTGGTAGTGTCCCTATCTCTGAGCCAGGGGATCCTCAGTTGAAGTCTCTCCTGCTCCTGATATGTAATAATATCTCTGAACAGAGTGCTTAGAAAATATTTAAACAGGACAAAGAAGGATAGAATTCTCCTAAGATAACAAGGTGTAGAGCTGGATGAACACAGCAGGCCAAGCAGCATCAGAGGAGCAGGAAAGCTGACATTTCGGGCCTAGACCCTTCTTCAGCATTTCTGAATTCAGCATTTCTGAAGAAGGGTCTAGGCCTAAAACGTCAGCTTTCCTGCTCCTCTGATGCTGCTTGGCCTGCTGTGTTCATCCAGCTCTAAACCTTGCTATCTCAGATTCTCCAGCATCTGCAGTTCCTACTATCTCTGATAGAATTCTCCTAATCAACTTTTGGTGCCAGGGTACCCTAAAAATGAAGCTAGGACCAATTAACATCTGTATTCATCCGTTAGCTGTAATAGTTTGTTAATTAAAAACAAATAATTTGTTATCCAGATCAGATTCAACATTTTATTATACTTCAAGAACCACAAACAGGTCTAGATTAGCACATTATTGTTTTTTATCCTGAGGAATTGATTCAAATCCAGGTCAGATTAATAGGTCTGTTGGTCCGATGGCCCAGAATATGTTTGAAAGTTCTTTACTATTTCCTGTTGACAATGTGTGGATAGTGTGAAGCTGTCTCTATTTTAAATGCATTCACATGCTTTCAAAATGGCCGATCCCAGAATTGGAAAATCTGGGAAAAGCTCATTTAGGCACTGTTTGATGTTTAATGGACATCTTAGTGTGATTTACAAAACAAGTTCTTTGAAAGCTAGACCTCTCCTTTCACAAACAAAATATATAGTTGTCACACCACAATGAAAACTGCTAAATTCATTGAATGAAGACTTCCTCATCCACAAGTTGGCCAGTAATCAAGAAGTGTGTTTGTGTCAGCGGTGTCTGACTTGAACTTGAGTTTAACTGATTCCTTTATTTTAACCAGACAGGACAGTGATCTACTGATTGGCTGTTGTATATTTTTCAGCTTACAGTTGCTCCAAAATACCTGCCAAAAACCTTGGTGAGCGCTGATGTTGCAGCAAATTACCTTACAAAGATCTATCCCCTCACTTTTGGGCAGAAGCCAAATCTAAGGTATGATTTGTCAAGTGAACCAGTCTGTATTTATCTAAGAGAAACAAATCAGAAAATATTGAATAAAGTGCTGAAGAAATGTAACAGATCTGGCAGTATCTGTGGATAGAGAAACAGAGTTATCATTTTGGGTCCAATATCACTAGAGGATATTGAAGTTGATTGGTACAAAGTGCTCACTTGACCATGTCCAATGGCAGAAAGCATTTCCCCCTAGTTTTCAATACTTTCTTCCTAGAATTGCTACCCTGTATTAGGATACATTTTCACCAATATTGTCAGTCCTTGCTCAAGGCAGCATTGGAGGATATTTGATTGAAGAGAATGCCAGAACTGAGCCCCACCCTGTTCATTTTATTGCTCTTTTTAACGGGAGTCACTAATCTGTGATCTGGAATCTTGGCGGACCTTTAATTTGCATTGTGTTAACCTTTTAGCCAACTCAATGTTCTCACGCCCGTCCTGGCTAAGATTAGCTAATGCAGCAAGAATCCTTCTGGTCTTATGGCTCAGTGTTACACCAGTTGACGTATTACCCAATTAAACATTTTGTGACAGTTAAGACAAAGACTTAAATTTTTGCCAGGGGATTTGCAAACCCGACTGCAATATATGATTTACAAAGCACTCAACTCAATTTTCCTTGTGACTTTTATACAAAGATTTTTAGATTCCATGTCTTGTTTTTGTAATGTTTCTTAAGGGATAGATGTTGCCTTGGATAGCTCCTCTATTCCTCAAATAGTGCATTGATTTTCTTCTTACAACTACCAATAGGCCAGGCCTGGCCAGTGGTATTATTGCTGGACTGTTAATCCAGAGACCCAGGAAATGTTCTGGGGACCCGTGTTTGAATTCCGCCATGGAAGATGATGGAATTTGAATTCAATAAATTATCTGGAATTAATCTAATGATGAACATGAATCCATTGCTGATTGTCAGAAAAACCCATCTAGTTCACTAATGTCCTTTAGGGAAGGAAACTGCCATCCTTACCTGGTCTGGCCTACATGTGACTCCATACCTACAACAATGTGGTTGACTCTTAACTGCCCTCTGGGCAATTAGGGATGGGCAATAAATGCTGGCCAAGCCAGCAAAGCCCTCATCTCGTGACACACTCCCTTGATTATTGTGCTCAGAGTCTAGTGTTGGCCTTAAACCTATAGCGTCCTGAGAAGTGAGATTGCTATTAACTAACTGAGCCACCACTTAGTGACCAATAGATATAACCATCAAACAGAAGACCAGGAATACCAACAAATTTAAAGATCATATAATTTTAAAAACATTGTCTCTTCCATCAGAGACAAAACATGATGGGACTCTCAGTCTAGGGCTATCTTATGAAAGAGTTGTCACAAATGTTGCCTTTTAACTGACTCTGGCCTAAAAATGTCCCATTGCAAAATAAACAAAGAAATGCTTAAGATACTGCATTACACTCTTCTGACACTGTTATATATTCAAGTGTACAGCTCGCTTACTTCATATACAAAGGTTAAGATCTACATTACTATAGAGCACAGAGAGATATCATATTAGTGTATCTACCAAAATGATAAACAATAATTTTCATGTTATGACAAGAAAGGCCTAAGTGCTTATGATGCAGCATTTTTAAAAGTTTGTTAGGAAGACATAGCAGGTTTGTTTTTTCTCTAAAGGTTCTCATGGGATCTTAACTATGCTTTGGGGAAATCCTCAGTGGAGTTTAGATATACTTCTCCGTAAGATTAGAGGTCAGCCCTTGTGCCTTCAAGCAGCTAGCTCCGCAGCATATTGGAAGAGAGAAAGGTCCAAATGGTATTTGTGCCCTTTCAAGATTGTTAAGGTGCAGTAGAGGGAACGAAACTATAGAACTGATTAGATATGTTACCAAAGGTATAGAATAAATCAAGCCATTGTGACAAATCTCATTATTATCCAATACTTTATCACTCATTTTAAATAGGAATATTATGCTATTTACAAAACTTAAAATGTTGAAACTTTCTTGTTGTGAACTGTAAACCAGGAGATACACCGAAATCCAGCTGATATGAAGCACATTTTAATCCAGAAGGATGATATTTTAATTGTATTTTCATGTTTTCTGACCAAATGTTCAACTTATTTAAGAACTGAAGAGATATTTGTCACTAATGTCAAGCTGAGAGTAAGATAGAATTGTTGTTACGAATCCAGAATAATGTAAAGATTCAAAATACAAATAATGCAAACACCATCAGTTTTGTGGTATTTATCTACATACGATCATGTTAATTCACCTGGATAAATTTTCTAGGTGCTACTGAATAATTATTCTGAATAGAATCAAACATACTAAAGCCAATTACAATAGTTCACTATTACCCGTATCTGAAATTACTTACACAATGCAGGCAAGAAATACCCCAGCATTAAGCCCTGGCTTGAATTGTGTAACTGACCTGAGCACAGGTAAGAGACGTTGTAGTTGACTTCAGTACGTCCTGATCCTATTCTCAACCATTGTTCAGTGACACAAAGGAGGGGTATTCATGGGAATTTTGAGTGAGGACAAAATTCAAAGTGGTCGTCGTGGCCTCAAAGTGAATTAGCCTGTCATTACTCATTCTGTAGGATAAAAATTAATTAGAGGATGGATGGGGTCCATGGAGCTATCATCCAGTGTTTCAGGAGAGGAGGAAGTAAATTGGAAGGAAACAGAAGGATTATTAGGCACAAGGTTGGTAAACTAGTGAACATTGCAACTAAATCAAAAATAAAATAGCTGCCATGTTTATCTATAAAACAACAACAACACTTCACACACAATTGATTGACTGAAGAACTTTGGGACAGCCAGAAGACAATGCTCCGCAATTTCTACCTAGTTGCCTAAATATCTTTTCACAGAGTCTTAGGTTATAGAAATAGGCTGACAAAACAGATACATCAATTTTTAAAATGAACCAAATATCAGCTGTAATCAAATCAGCCATGTGAATGTTACCCCAACCAGAATACACAATGTATGAAAGAAAACCAATACATCTGGTATAGAAATATAGTGTATTTGTTAAAATGTGACCTTCCTATTTGAGTAGATTTGAGAAAATCTAATCCTGAGGATTCTTCCTTTTTGAGGGTATCTTTTTAGATTTTGGAATTGCCAATTATATTTGATAATGTTAAGTCCTTTTTTTAAATTATTAGCAGTTATTATTTCTCTATCTTAATAGGTCTATTTATCTTCATAACAATAAACTTACAGACGCAGGACTTCCTGATCACATGTTTAATGGGTCAGATGGTGTTGGAATATTAATCATGTCAAGTAATTTCCTGAAGTACGTTCCCAAGAATTTGCCAAAGGAATTATTCAGATTGCATTTAAAAGTATGTAAGAATCATGTTTTAAAAAAGCTATTATTTCAACTTCAAAATAATACTTTTACCTCATTGTACTCTTTTTGTATTCAAATATTGTTAGGACAACAAACTTGAAAAGATTCCTAAAGGAGCTTTTGATCATCTTTCCAATCTTCGAGAACTATATCTTCACAACAATTACATAACTAATGATGGAATCGACAATGAGACATTCTGGTAAGGACCTTGAGTTCTGAAGTCATAGAACAGAATAAAAGCATTTTAGTTGAAAATTTGTGTAATTTAAAGCTTTCAAAATATACAAATAACGTTATTCTCCCCGACATCAATAACATTTATATATAAATTTGAATTTTCAGTTAATAGTTGAAAAGATTGGCATGACGAGATTTAATGTTTTAAGATTTTTACTGCAACAAATTACAAGAAAACTATTAGCGATAATCGTTTTTGTTTGCAACTTACATTTTAAATGAAATAAAATGTAGACTTCACTTTTATACTAATTATACAATACAATCTCCATAGAGTTTCAACCCTTGTCGCAAATAGTCAATCATTGCACCTTGCACCTAACTTCTAATAGGTTCTCATTTTGCCTTGTAATGATATCTGAGTGATCATCCATGAGTGCTTCCTTCAGTTCTTGGAGTTTTCTAAATCTAGCAGTAAAGCGTGTTCTAAATTCTTTTTCTCTTCGGCCATGTCAAGTCATGAATTATTTAAGAGACTGTATCTTTCCTGCATCCAGCTATTTGCAAAAACCAGCAGCCTCTTCTCCCTGCTGAGCACAAAAACAATTGTCTGTGATATTAGTTGATTTTTAGGGGTGCCTGTAACCACAAATATTTTCCTCTGCCCCATGGCCACATGAAACACATTAGCCTTGCATCCAGGTAAAATTGCTGATCAATTATTCTTGACCTTAACTCTTTTTCATCAGAAAAGTAACTGGATAGTTTACAGCATAACTGTTTACAACCCAATATTTTCAACACCTTTCCAAGGTAATGGGGGCTCAAAGTCTATCATTTGTGAAAACAGAGATTACTGTTATTGCCTCCAACCATGAACACCTTACATCATTGCCCTAGTAATACATTACGGATCTCCCTTTGGACTTTAACCACCCAAGGCCTGTTGCTAAGCAGACTGCAGAACAGGACGCATGACACCTCTTTTTTTTCTACCTTAAGTTAACAACACAGTTCCAAAAAGTAACAATCTTATTAACTTCATCATTGTGATAACATCTCCACATCCTCCACAAAATATTTTCTGTACAAACCTAATTTTCATTGGTTCCCAACCTAGATCAGACAAAGCCAGCCTTAAATCAAAGCATTTCTCTGCCCAAACCAGATGCCTTAACCTTAAATGTGTAATACCTCACAGACCACTAGTGTGAAACATTCCATTTATTACATACCACCTAATTTTGTTGAAGTCCTAGGTGGGATAGTTTCATATTGTAGGTTTAATGTGTTACTGAACGAGCTGGTTTATTTCACGCAAAAAGTAAAGATATTGGTTTCAACGCAGGTCCCAAAGAGGGAAGGCTGTGCAGCAGATGATTTGTTAAAAAAATATGTTCTTGAACAGCTTGCATGGTCACTTTTCCTAGTGCTAGCCAAAACATTATTAGGTTTATTCAATGCTGTTTCACAACTTACTACAATGGGATTTGAACTCCTAAAAATAAATATTTCTTTTGTACTTTTAATAGCGCCTTGAACCTAGTAAATTTTATGGAATACTATCAAATAATGTTTGATGCTAAACCATGCAATTGAAATCAGAACTGACTAAAAACCTATCGAAAGAGGTAACTTTTAAGATGAGTCCTAAAAAAGGAAAGAAGTAGAGAGATCTGCAGGGGGAATTTTACCTTTTAGGGTCATAGCAAATAACAATGGTAAAACAAAGAAAACTGTGGGGTATACAAGATACCTGAATTGGAGAAGCATAAGACTTTGGAAATCGTAGGGCTGGAGGATGTTGAGAGTTGCTGGGAGATGGGAGGGCCATTGAAGAACTTGTAAAAATGATGAGAATTTTAAAATCAAAGCATTGCCATACCAGAAGCCAATGTTGCTTAAAAAGCATAGAGGTGATATGTGAATGGGATTCAGTATTGATTAGAATATCGACAGTAGGCTTTTAGTTAATACAATTACCACTAGAATCTTATCTATGAACCATGGATCATTCTTAAATCACAAGTCATAGTAACTTAAGAAATAGGAGAATGAGAGGCTATTTGATCCTTTGAACCTTCTCTTCTATTCAAGTAGATAAAATCTGATCTTCTATGTCAATTGAATAGTTTTCCTGAACTATTCCATGTCCCTAGATGCCTTTAGTATCTCAATATCTATAGTTGTCTATCTTTAACATACTCAATGACTGAGCCTCCACAGCCCTCTGGGATAGAAATTTCCAAAGGTTTGCCATTCTTTGAGTGAAAAAATTCTCCCCATCATAGCTGTAAATGGCTTACCACTTATGCTGAGACTCTGTTCCCTGGATCTAGTTCCCTCACTGAGGTTGAACTTCTTCCTGCATCTTCAAGCTTTTTAAGAATTCTGTTTGTTTCAATGTGATAGCTGTCATTCTTCTAAACTCGAAAGAACAGAGACCCAAACTCCTCAATCTGTCCTTAGAAGATAATCTCACCATTCCAGTAATAAATCTGGCAAGAGATAGTAGGAACTGCAGATGCTGGAGAATCCGAGACAACAAGGTGCAGGGCTGGATGAACACAGCAGGCCAAGCAGCATCATAGGAGCAGAGAGGCTGACGTTTCGGGCCTAGACCCTTCATCAGAAAAGGGGGAGGGGAAGGGGGTTCTGAAATAAAT
>NC_063341.1:35573273-35645982 GCF_021869965.1 Rhincodon typus | reverse complement strand
TAGGAGCAGAGTCTCTGCTCCTATGATGCTGCTTGGCCTGCTGTGTTCATCCAGCCCTGCACCTTGTTGTCTCAATAAATCTGGCAATCCTTGTTTGCATTCTGTACAACTTTGGAAAGATACCTTTACTCCCAGTCTCAAATCCTGCATTTCTTGAGGCATACTTTCTACCAAGGGTATAGGAGTGTTTTTCCCGACCCAGGACAAAGACTCAGGAGGCAGGCAGGATTCAGGCAAGTGGAAGATGTTTATTCAGCAGAAATCAGTTTATGCAGGGAGAGGGCCAAAGGATATTCCCCCAAATCTAGCTTCGGAAGATAGATCAATGACACACCCTCTGCTTTTACAAAGAAATACAGCATTTTTATACATTTTGTGTTACAGTAATCAAATAAAACGTAGTCATCATCCTTCCCCTTAATTCAAACACCCAATCCTGTGGGACACCTAATCAGTGATGGGATAACAAGGTGTAGAGCTGGATGAACACAGCAGGCCAAGCAGCATCAGAGGAGCAGGAAAGCTGACGTTTCGGGTCTGGACCCTTCTTCAGAAAATCCTACTATCTCTTAATCAGTGATGGGCACTTCCATGGACAGCCCCAGGTTCCCATGATCTTATGGTATTAGCTAGACATTATAATCTTTATGTCTTGGGATCTTCCCATGCATCCTATCCATTCGCATTCCAAAAGTTTAACGGCTATACTCCTTCAGGTTTTTCTCAGGCTTATTTATCTGTAAGGACAGCTCAAATTCACCCATTGTGTTTTGGTGCTATCTTGTATCACATTCAATTAATCCTTTTATTTTTCCACCGTCCCAACTACATAATGTAAAAGTAAAAAGTCAGTTAGTTTTAACTAATTGCTATAAGGTTAACTTCTGTTATAAAGTTAATTATGAGTGTAACATTATACAACTACTTCTACTTTAGCATTTTGTAATTTATGGGTTATGATCAATCTATCTTGCTCAGGGCATAAGCGAAGGTGTCTTCTAAGGCTAGTTAATCTTTACATCTAAGTTTAAACTTTTTTTAAGGCTTGTATTATATCCTGGTTACGTGTTGAAACCAACGTCTATGATTAGAGCATTTTTAGCTAGAAACTATTTGATATTGCAGGTAACTTCAAAGAAGCAAATATTAACTACAAAATAATCTTAGCTGTTATCCTTGCAGCTGCTTGAGAACCTAATCTAGCACTGAACATTATTCACTTACTAGGACAATCATTCTTTCATTAATAAAGTTGGAATTGGCATTTATCTGTCCTAAGGTATCCTTTTATCAGAACTGTCTCGGGTGGGAACATACAGCGTTCATTCCTTTACTGACCTTCCAGCAGTTCTGTTCAAAGGTACCATTGTATTTCACTGTGTGAGCAGGCTGCTTAGTTTTGCTTAGTTTCTGTCTGCCATCTTGTAAGTAGGCATGGGCTGCTTAGTGTGTTCAGGTACAAGTCACCTTACATACCAAGGTACAGGTCACCCCTACACAAGGCAAGTAAAGAATGGCTGAAACTCACCTAAGGAAAATAGTATGTAGAATTAAATAATTGTCAATTTCACACGTAAATTAAAAACTTCAAATCATTGTGTTCGAAGAACGCCAACTATCAGGCAGTTTTAGAATATTTAGTAAACTGTAAGTTATTCCCTAATTGTACATGACATCTGCTCTTCTTGAATTTAGGAAACTGTCAAGCTTGGAATACCTGGACTTGTCAAGTAACAATCTGACACAAATACCAAGAGGGTTACCTCGGAATATTATCCTCTTACATTTGGAAAAAAATGCTATTAAATCAATACCTGCCAACTGGCTGACACAGATAAAAAACCTTGAATACCTCTTGCTTCATAACAACAAGATAAAGGCAAAAGCAATTCATCCACTTGCATTCAAGGGACTTAAAAAACTTCATACCTTTCATCTCTACAATAATATGCTGGAAAGAATTCCAAGTGGCTTACCACGCCGGGTGAAGACATTAATGCTTCTCCATAATCAGATCTCAGAAATTTCCAGAAATGATTTTGCTCACTCATACTTTTTGACAGAGCTTAATCTGAGTTACAATAAACTAACAAGCCCTAAAATCCACCCAGATGCATTCCGGAAAACAAGGCTGCTTGAATCTTTGGATTTCTCTGGAAATAATCTAAATGTAGTGCCCAGTGGTCTGCCAAAGAATTTGCATGTATTGAGGCTGAAGGAAAATGAAATTAATTCAATTCCCGATGGCTCACTTTCAGGAATGACAAAGCTAAAGGAACTCTTCTTGAGTAATAACAAACTCAAATTGAACTCAATATATCCAGGAGCATGGAAGCAACTGACTACTCTACAGGTAAGAGATTAACATCAGAACAAATCGTGGACATTGAATGAATAGCATTTTTCTATTTGTGACCCTTTGTATTAGTTTCTCCTCTTTAAAGCTTGCTCATGTTGCTGATTATGTTGCCATTCTGCATGAGTGAGTCTATGTAGTGAACATTGGCTGGCTATTCATTAAGAAGGAGCATTATAAAATAAATTAATTTGCTCAATTGATGCACATGTTTATAAATTATACTTTCAAAGAGAGGTCAGGAGTAATGCAAACAGACATTTTTTTTTGGTCCGTGGACTCTGAGAACTTCACTCAGCATGAAGCAGGATTTTCTTGGTCTCCTATAGAAACGACAGAGACCTAAATGCAATCCATTTCACTGGGCTGCTAATATTAACTAATTCTTCTTAAATACTGTACTGGTAGGGCCTCCAACCAACAAGCAAACTTAATAGGGCATAGTAAACACTTACAAGAAGTATTTCATAATTCTGAATGAATTTGCCTTTTATTGTGAAATAAAAACTCCACAGAAAAAAGAGATTTGTCCATGGCTAGACTAAGTGCGAAACTAAGTTAGACTTAGTGTTAAACCTAACACAGAACGAGAGATTAGGAGCTAGTATTTTCTGAAACATGTTCATTCAGTGTTTGAGATTTAAATTAAGGTTAGAATAGTGTTTGATTAAAATGAAAGGTTCATAATATTACCAAGATTAGTAAGCCGGGGGACTGAAAGAGTTTTAAATATCAGTGAAGGAAAGGATGATCAAAGAAATTGATAATGAGGACGAAAATACAATATGAAGGTAAACTAACCAGATGTATGTCAACAGAATGTAAATCTCCTACAAGCATATGAAAAATAATCTCAGGCCACTTCCAGAAGTCCCAATTATTACAGATGCCAGTCTTCAGCCAAAGCAATTCAATACCAAGAAAGTGTACTGGACTGTACTAAGATCCTGGATACAGTAAACACAATGGACCCTGACCTATTTTGGCTGTAATGCTGAAGACTTGTGTTTCTTGATTGACCACTTTTCTAGCCAAGGTGTTCCAGTACAATTAACGTATTAACTTATTGCCATCTACCCAATAAAGTGGGAAATTCTTGTCTCTGACTTGCTCACTAAAAACCAACTTCAGTCTGGCCAGTTGAAGTCCTATAAGACTGTCCTCATTCATCAACAAAACAATAGAAGATGTAATCAACAGTGCTATCAACTGATACTTATGTGCCAAAAATCAATGCTCAATGTTCAGTTCACTTCAGGTACTTTAGGTATCACTGCAGCCTTGTTTCAAACATGGACAAATGAGCTGGATTCCAGTTGTAAGGTGAACATTACTTCCCTTGACATCAAGACAACATTTGACTGAGGATTCCAGTTGTAAGGTGAACATTACTTCCCTTGACATCAAGACAACATTTGACTGAGGGTGGCATCGTGGAGCTCTGCAAAATTGAAGTCTGTGAAAATCAGAGAGAAAACTCTCCAGTGGCTGAAGACAGACTTAGTACAAAGAGCAATAGTGGTTATTCAATCATTTCAGCCCAGGATATCACTGCAGGAGTTCATCAGTACAATATTCTTGGTTCAACAATCTTCAGCACTCCAACTATGACCTTTCCTCCCTCAAAAGACCAGAAGTAGAAATGTTTGCTGATAATTACAGAGGATTCAGTTCCATTTGCAACTCCTCAGAAAATAATCAAATCCATGTCCAGATCTTGCAGTGCGTAGGTAACATTCAGGCTTGAACTGATCAATATCAAAGAATATTCCTGCCACTCAAATGTCAAACAATGATAGCCTCCAACTAGAGAGTCTAACTATACCACTTTGAGATTCAATACCATTATTGCCATTGAATCTGCCACCATCAACAATCTAGCATTACCTTTGAGCAGAAATTTCATGGGAGCCACAAAATGAATAGTGGCCATGAGTGCAGTTATTCTGTTTTGTTTCACCACCTGATTCCGCAAAACCTTTCCACCATCAACAAGTCAGGAGAGTGATGGAGTGCTCTCCATTTGCCTGATGAGCGCAGCTCCTACCACACTTGAGAGCCTCAATACCATGCAAGACGGAGCAATCTGTTACTTGTACATTTTTGATAAACAAAGAAGTCAAAGATTATGGCCTGTAGACAGGAAAGTGGAGCTGAGACCACAAGCAGATCAGCCATCATCATAGTGAATGACTGACCAGGCTTGAAGGGCCAAATAGCCTCTTCCTTCCCCTAAATTCTAAGTTCCTGCTTCAAAAAGAAAGAGTATGTCAAAAGTAAACTTGGATCCTCAGATGATGAGGCAGGAGAAATTATAAGTGGAAGAAGGAATTAGCAGAGACAATGAACAGAGATTTTGGGCTGAAATTTCTCATACTTTGGTGGTGTCATTTCATTGGGTTTCATGGAGGCATTTCTTCCTAATGAGATTTATCACACTATCATCTTAAACGCACCTCAGTAACTACCTACCATGTTCCTGTGGCATCAGTTTTATCATGGTTAAGCTGTCTCCATGGACAGATTGCCAGCTGCCATGGACGCCCAGGTCCAGCACCCATCGGGTCTGCTGGATATATACACAGACAAGCACTCCATCACTCCAGCCACTGATAGCAAGGCAAAAAGAGAACAAGGGAAGGAGCCCTGATCTCACTCTAGGTGCCTCTTCCTCACAAGGAGACAGGGTGGTTTGGCCATCCAGCCAGAGGAGAAACCACATACAGGTTTTCTCTCCAATCCCCCACTCCATAAATCTGTCTTCAGAACAGGCCAGAGGTAGCAGGAAGGTACCTGCAACCCTCAGTCCTTTGTGCGTTCAAGCTGGGGAGAGTGGACTTGCCTCTAGGCAGAACACACTTAGCACATCTGGGCCTTCGGGACAAAACTGCTCCCGTCAGTTGCCCAAACAGAGGCCCAACGCAAACAAGCTCCACTGTACATTAGGCTCCCTCCTCCCTGTATACAAAACCACACCGGGACATTGTTGGAGGGAAAGAAATAAAAAAGAACTTCTAAGGGCACAAAGATAACACGGTGACATATCAATGTAAGTAAGTTTTCACATTTGCGAATATCTGCTCACTTTCACCATTATCTGACAGAAGTTAAACGACACCAGGTTATAGTTCAATAAGTTTATTTGAAATCACAAGCTTTTGGAGTGCTGCTCCTTTGTCAGGTAAAGTCTTCACTTGACAAAGGAGCAGAACTCCGAAAACTTGTGAATTCAAATAAACCTGTCGGACTATAACCTGGTATTGTGTGACTTCTGACTTTGTCCACCTCAGTCCAACACCAGCACCTCCACATCATGGCTACCATTATCTGTGTGTATGAGTCTCTGTCCAGCCACAACCACTACTCAATGTTTCATTTCCCAAGGCATGACAGGTAAGTGAAGCTGAGACCGTAAGCACGTTCTTAAATCTCCACCCGACCCATCTAACTCAGTCTTCATCTGTCTATATTACCATCCAGCCCAGGTCTGGTAGTGCACTGTCCCCCCATGTACCATATACTTTTGACAAACCTTCCCCTTCACATGATCCCTTTGCCACCTGTGCTGCATCACCTCCTCCCTTACATAATGAGTTGTGCCTTTCAGTATTATTGTCCACTCTACATCCCAGAATTCTGAGTCCAATCCCAGCCTCCCTCCTGCAGAAGTGGCCCTGATGATGCCCCTTGACATTTAGTGGATGGAGCTCCAAGACTGATCATGGCCCAGACCCTTGAGGGAGTTAGCCAGATGACCCCTTACAATTATTGATCAGACTGATTGACTGTCTTCCCACAACTCCATGAGCTGGTTGCATTGAACTCACAAGGCTGACCATGGTCCATTCCCTGGACAGCCGAGGCATGGACTCCTGATCCTGACCATTCCAACCAGGCAACTAAATGCGCCCAAGCCCCTGCACTGATATTGGTAGCTACCCTTGACTCACTGTGTCAGGATCCCCTGACCCAAGCCTGTCTCCTTGGACTTGACAAAGGACTATTCCCCTTGGAGTTTCAGACATAGCTGTTGGCCTGCAGCACATTTGTTGTGTTTGCCACTGCTGGGACATGCTGTAGATGTGAGATTGATGTAGAACTGCGCTATAAACCAACAAGTCCACTCCATTAGTGGGGAGGCGATGGCCTAGTAGTATTATTACTGGACTGTTAATCCAGAGAACCAGCTAAAGTTCTAGGGACCAGGTTTCAAATCCCGCCACAGCAGATGGTAAAATTTAAATTCAACAAAAATCTGGAATTCATAGTCTAATGATGACCATAAATTGTTGGAAAAACCCATCTGGCTCACTAACATCCTTTATGGAAGGAAACTGCCATCCTTACCTGGTCTGGCCTACATGTGACTCCAGACCTACAGCAACGTAGTTGACTCTTAACTGCCCTCTGGGCATTTGGGATGGGCAATAAATGCTGCCTGATCAGCGATGCCCTCATTCCGTAAATGAGTAAAAAAAAATTAACTGATCACTGCTGACCAGCAAGAAAAGCTGCCTGGCTTTGTGTCTATGCTAAACTGTAAGGCAAGACAATAGTACTGAAAGTCTTTAAAGTGTAGCTCAAGTGTCAAAGTGTGAAAAGACAATGCAAGGATGCTGTGAGCGTCTGGGTAAATGTAAAATGAGTAAGTGCAAAGAGAGCAAGCAACCAGCCCTGAGATGCAGCTTTGTCCAGTTTATGAGCTGGGTGCCTGTTCCTGCATGCATGGTATCCTCCAAAAGAATTCCAATGGTAGATGCCAAGTGTAGCAAGAGAGTGGACAAGTGTACTGTAAGTGGGTTGGAGATAGATGTGGAGAGGCTGGCATATTTCAGATGCCAGCATCCATGGATGTGGGGTACATGCAGCCACTGACCATGGAGTGTGTCCTCAGATGTTGTCGCCAGGTGTCCAAGACAAAGATCCAAAGAAACAAGCAGTGAGCTGGAGTTAGCCACTCTCACTTTTGTGTCGGGTACTCTCAGTGTCTAGTTTCTATCCCACAACTGGTAGAATAGGAAAGTGCAAATTAATGAGGCAAGATTAAGTAATAATGAGTGATAGTGAGTGGCAATCCCCTTTAGAGATCTTTCACCACTCCATAGCAAGAATTTTGTCTCGACATCTGGAACTTAACTGGACAAAGCAACTTGTTAGTCTTGACATTAAGAGTGGCCTTGCTCAACTTCTCACGCAATTCTCCCAAATTTCGCTCCATAGCCCACATCATTTGGGGAAAGAGAATATTCTGCAATTTGTATCTCACCTCACATTGGAAAACACACAAAATATAAATATCTGAACTGGTTGGGAATTGTGAGTGAGGAACTTAAAGTAAAGTAATTAATAGTAGCTAAGAACAGTTCTGGAGAAATTAAAAGGATGGAAAGCTGACAAAGTCCCTAGATGTGACAGCCTACATGCTAGGGATTTCAGAGAGATGAGTTGCAGTTAGTGGTATCACTGACTTTATCCTTGTAAAATTTCTTAGATTTACAACAATTGCAGGTGATTGGAAGTGACCAAAGGTAATATGCTTTATTCAAAAAAAGGTGGGAGACAGAAATTGGCTGTACATAGTTTGTGAGCTTGACATCAGTCAAAAATGCTGGAATCTAATATTAATAAAGTGATTAAACAAATTCAGAAATCTGTGGCGATGGTATATTTGAAATTTCTGAAGGCATTCGGTAACTACGGCCAAAACCCAATCCTGTGGAAGGTTCCTACTTCATACAACTGTGGGCTGTTTTATTCTCAAAATTGCAGAAGTGTACCTATGTCATGAGGTGCCAATACAATCACCTGTTTGTTTCAGCAGTGCCCACATCTCTCAGTGGGGCTGCTGGTCATAGTGAATCTGATTGTGGTGCCCACTATCCCTAATTGGAGAGCTAACTGCAAGGCAGCCAGTTAGGAGAGTATATCTCAGCATACTATATGAGCAGGTGCCATGCCAATGTGAGTGGAGGCTCCAACAGCATCCCAATGTTAGGCAGCTGACATGCACCAGAAATCTAGTACAGCATCTGCAAAGAGATCTCTGCAATTTGAGTGGGTAAATAAGGTGACAGACAAAATGCACTGCACAAACTGAGAGGAAATTCACTTTCTGAAGAGGAAGGGAAAGATTGAAGACTTTATAAATGTTGAGCAATTAACAAATGTTAGTTTTCAGAATGATTTGGAAGTCCTTCTACAAAAAACACATAAACATAGAGGTAAGGCATACAATTAACATAAGACATGGAATGTTAGTGTTTACTCTGAGGTGGTTGATGTAAAGAATATGGAAGTCTTGCTACAATTGTACAGGATTTTATTGAGACCACACTTGGGAGTACTAATTACAACTTTGTTTTCCATTCTTGGTATATTTGCCTGAGAGGGAATGCCACAAAAATTCTTAAGATTGATTCCTATGTTGAGAGGGTTTTCCTGTGAAGAGAGATTTTGTAGAAAAATTAAATGAGCTCATTGAAATAAAAGATAACCTAACGGCTCACAGGATAAATATTGAGGTTTTTTTCCACTGACTAGAGAGTCTAGAACTAGGGGACATAGTCTCAGGATAAGGGGCAACCATTTTGGACGAAGACGGGAATCTTTTTCATTCAGAGGGTTGAAAATCTTTGAAATTCTCCATCCCTAAGGACTGTGGCTTGTCAGTCATTGAATGTATTATAGGCTGAGGAGGATACATTTTTATGTTCTAATCCAAGGAAATGGGAATCAGGCAGCAAAGTAGATTTGAGATTAAGGATTATCTGTGATTTTATTAAATGTTAAAACAGGCTCAAGGGTCTGAATGGCCCATTCTTGCTTCCAGTTCTTTTGTACTTAAGTCCATAAATCTCCAACTTTTGGCATGGTACACCTTTACAATAAAAATGGTACAACTGCAGTTTGGTATGTCAGGAGGAGTCCTGCTGGTGTCCATGAAGTGGCAGTAAACACTTCCAGTGAATGAATGGAGAAAATTTATGGAAACCATTTGTATTAAATTTTTATATATTTTTAAAACAAAGCGAATGGCAATTGCAAAGGGACAATATTATTGTAAAAATGTACCTCTGAAGAAATGTTGTAAAATTAAATCTGTGGAATGCCGACTTTCATATTTTCATTCATTTACAGGATGTGGGCTTTGTTGGCAAAGCGAGCATTTATTGACCATTCCCAATTGCCTGTGCCTGTTTTTCCTCGAAAGACTTTAGTGAACCAGTTGAGATTGTAGGACAATGTTTCATGGTCATCATTACTGATGCAGATTTTATTCCATATTTATTTCATTTATTGAATGTAAGTTTCCCACTTGCCATCATAGCGTTTGAACTCATGTTCCACATCATTAGTCCAGGCCTGTGGTTACCAGCCCAGTGATATAATCACGATGCTACCATAACTTCGGTAGTACTAACTTATAATGGACAAAAAAAAAATACAATATAGTACTATTGCTGTTGTTCATGAAAAGTACTGACAACGAAGCATTTGTTAACTAGTCAGTTAATTGGTTACCTGCTCTTTTATGAATCTGCTATTGTAACAGTTCAGAAATGTTCATCAAAAATCACTTAAATTCCTGCTCAGAAAATTAGAGACTTAGCTGCCATTTGGCATCCAAAAGAAATCACATTTCTAGGCCGTTGTCTTAAATGCTGAAAAGTCATGAGAATTTCTGTATTTTTCATCACTGATATGATATCAGCTAACATGACTGAAAATTAAAAAACTGGGGGACAGAATGATTTCAGGTGGCAGTGTTTCACCCACTTGCGAATAGACCATTAGAATACTGTGGAAGTTCCTGGAATTATTGCGTGAACTGGTTTGAACAGCAACAGAATGAGTTTTAGGAGCAAGAAGAAATTGTTGGATGGGATGATCACACCACGGGAAGTTACATTCTTCAAACCATATTTCATGATGCGTCTCGAGCCACTTACAGCTATAAATTTCAATTTATTCAGCTAAATGAAAAATTGACTATGAGGTTACGATATTGACTTGAGGCATTAAAATCATTTGTGCTATAGTATGTGTTATAGAAACTATGCAGCTCCTTTATGCATAATTGGACAAGTATTTTAGTTTTAATTTGTTGTTTTCTGTTTTCAGCTTTTGGATCTGTCAGGCAATCAACTTTCCTACGTCCCTACTGATCTGCCAGAGTCTCTTGAATATATTTACCTCCAGAATAATCAGATTTCTGTCATCTCAGAGAATGCGTTTGAATCCACACCAAATATCAAAGGGATTTTTCTTAGGTAAGTTAATTATGAACACCATTCTGGGCGCTTATTATCAAAGAAAGAAAGATCCCTTTGCATTGCTCACTTCAACAAAGAAAATATGTTCATGAATATGTAACATTTTGCTTTCTATAATTGTGCCTTCTGACAGCTCGGTGCACTGTGATATGAAATCATTTGACCCTGGGTCAATCCTCAATATCTTGGGAAGAAAATAAGGTAAATGACACTGGGCAGGCCTTGCAGAATCGTAGAATTGCTTCCTGGTCAAATCCAAAGTGTCCTTGGCTCCTTTGATAGTTCCTAGACCTTCCTAAAATCTTCCAGGTATTTAATTAGGACTTCATTTCTAATCCAGAAGTGTTGAGCCAATCCAGGTAAGCAGTTCCCAACCAATTTCCCCCTAACAAACCCGGCCGCTAGCCTTTTACTACAATCAGTGGTAACTGAACCAGCTGTTTCTCATAAGAAACCAGAGCCGAAGTTGTATCCTTAATCTGTAAAGATTCCTCAGAATAGGTTCTCAGTCTAGCAGAGGCCTTGTGCAAACATAAGGGTTGGAATCCAGACTGAATTTTGCGAAAGACTGGTTCTGCGATCACTGAAACGGTTGCACCGGTATCGACCTCCATTCAAACTGGGTTACCATTTAACCAGATGTTTATTTTGATTGGTTCTGATTTGGATGTTGCTAAGCAATTTAACTATTCCAAACCAGATGTAGTTGGGGTTTTCCAGGGTGTGCACTCTCCTGGATACCAGCCTATGAATTCTCTTACTCGTTTTAGGTCTAGTGGGACTCTTTTGTTGTCTCAAGTCCACATACCCGCAGAGCTACAATGGCTTGCCAGCCCAGATCCTGGAGAAAATTTTAACTGTTTGGTTGAGGCTTGGCTTTGTTTTGGGGTTTTGCTGTCGGCTGACCTAGTGTCTCTCAGTTTAGGAAATGTCCTGAGTGACACAATGCATTTGCCTTCACTCAAGTGATGTTCCGCAAACTCATTCGGACTGGTGAGGGTGTTCGCTTCCATCGGAATACCCTGCAACTTATATGTTCCGTTTGCAGCATTTCCCCATGATAAAGCCAGTTGTAGTGCATGTTTGAAGTCCAGTTGGGCTTCAGCTAGTGGATGCTTTTGCACGATTGTATCATTAATCCCACATACCAAACAGTCTTTCAACATCTCATTAAAGGGTAAACTAAAGTCATATGCCTCTGCCCCTCACCTTAGCCTAGTCAAAAATCCCGATACGGATTCCCCTGGTCCTCAAATTACTGAGAAAAACTGAAAATGTCTCAGAATTACAGGAGGCCTGGGATCATAGTATTCCTTCACTAAATCCATCAGTTCTTGAAAGGCTTTAGTGTCTGGTGCCTCAGGAAAAGTTAGGCTCCTAATAACCATCACCTAACAGCCTAATAGATAGGAGAAAGAGGGTGTTGGTGGAGGGTTGCTTGTCAGACTGGAGGCCTGTGACCATTGGTATGCTGCAAGGATTTGTGCTGGGTCCACTGTTTTCTGTCATTTATATAAATGTTAGTATAGAAGGTATGGTTAGTAAGTTTCCAGATGACACCAAAATTGGAGGTGGAGTGGACAGCAAAGAAGGTTACCTCAGAGTACAACGGGACCTTGATCAGATGGACAAGTGGGCCAAGAAGTGGCAGATGTAGTTTAATCTAGATATATTTGTGAGGTGCTGTACTTTGGTAAGGTGAATCAGGGCAGGATTCATACACTTAATGCTAAGTTCCTGGGGAGTTTTGCTGAACAATGAGACCTTGGGGTGCAGATTCATGGTTCCTTGAAAGTGGAGTCACAGGTAGACAGGGTAGTGAAGAAAACGCTTGGTGTGCTTGCCTTTATTGGTCAGTGCATTGAGTATAAGAGTTTGGAAATCATGCTGCAACTGTGTAAGATTTTGGTTAGACCACAATTGAAATACCGCATTCAATTCTGGTCTCCCTGCTGTAGGAAAAATGTTGTGAAACTTGAAAAGGTTCAGAAAAGATTTACATGCATGTTGCCAGGGTTGGAGGGTTTGAGCTATAGGGAGAGGCTGAAAAGGCTGGGGCTATTTTCCCTGGACCATCAGAGGCTGAGGGGTGACCTTATAAAAGTTTATAATATCATGAGGAGCATGGATAGGGTGAATAGCCAAGGTCTTTTCCCCGGGGTGAAAGTGTCCAAAACTAGACAGCATAGGTTTAAGGTGAGAGGGGAAAGATTTAAAAGAGGCCTAAGGGGCAACTTTTTCATGCAGAGGGTGGTACATATATAGAATGAGCTATCAGAGGAATTATAGCATTTAAAAGGCATCTGGATGGGTAAATGAATAGGAAGGGTTTAGAAGGATATGAGCCAAATGCTGGCAAATGGGACTAGATTTATTTAGGATATCTGGTTGGCATGGATGAGTTGGACTAAAGGCTCTGTTTCTGTGCTATACATCTCTATGATTATAACCAATAAAGCTACGGGTTCACAAACTGTCAGGAGAATTGTTCGTTTCTTTTCATCTGCCCCAATGTCATTTGTCTGGAATAAATTATGCATTCTCTCCACATTCTGGCTCCAGCCTTTGACAGCAGTATTGAAGGAGCCAAGCTTCCAAAATAATAGCATGATTCCAGAAATCCATACCCCAATTCAAAGGCGACTGTTGTGCATGAATTTCTTCAGGATTGTGCTTTTCTCTTGTCACCATTGAAATAACTCCACAGAGGCTAGTGTCCCATCACCAAGTCACTCTTTATTTACATGTGGACATCTGACACTGATCCAGCTTCCTCAGAGCCAGCTCTCAGACTGAACAGAACCTCTGACACTCTTGTCAGCAAGCGCTCCTTGATTAACAGCCCCAATCAGGGAACTCATATTCTATGAGCTCCACTTGGCTGACCTTTTTACAATCACTACAGGTATCAAGAAGGAACAGCAGATGCACAGCCCAATTCAAATTTAAAGTAAAAAAAGTTGGTAAAACCTCATCAATTTAGGCAGCAGCTACGTAGAAAGAGAAAAGAAAGTGTTGCATTTATGCATAATAGCTAGTTGTAATAAATATGTTGAACCCATCTATACCATGATATTCATGTCCAATTTCTTATGCTACAGAAGAGAGGCAAAACACCTTCTTTGGAGGCATGCTGACACCAGATTCAAGCCTTGTTTGAGACACCTGAGCACATAATATGGGTTGAAACTTCAGTGTAAAGCATTGGGAGTGCTACACTGTCAAAGGTGTCATTTTATGTAAGATGTTAAACTGCAGCCCTACCTGTCTTCTCAAGCTGGTGTAAAGTTCTTATTGAAGAAGAATAGAGGAAGTGAGTGCAAAACAGATGATCCAATTATTTATTTCATTGCTGTTAGTGGGACTTGGCTGATGTGGCTTCCTACAATATGATGAACACATTAAAATACTTAACAAAAACCAAAAGAACTGCGGATGCTGTAAATCAGGAACAAAAACAAAGTTGCTAGAAAAGCTCAGCAGGTCTGGCAGCATCTGTGAAGGAGAAAACAGAGTTAACGTTTCGGATCCGGTGATCCTTCCTCACATTAAAATACTTCGTTAGCTGTGATATGCTTTGAGTGGTCATGAAAGATGCTGAATAAATGCAAATTTATTTTTATATTACATTCACTGCAATCTTTTCATTTCACAGAGACAACAGACTTACAACTGGTAGAGTAAAAGAAATTGCATTTCAGAAGCTGAAGTTCTTGCAAGTGTTGGATATGGGAGCCTACTCTGAGTCTGCTTCTGAATCCAAAAAGGAGGGCGGCACCTCAGGAGACAATTTAGAGAATGATAGTGAACAGGCTACTCGGAATGATAAATAATTTTCTGTGAAAAATAGCCAAGATGTTCAGTGTAGTGTCTTCCATAAATGTTGCCTGGTATTACTACATAGAAGTCATTGAAAATATCTATTTCTGCTTACTCTAATTGTCCCTACTCTCCTAAACTGTAAGCTTTACCAAATGCCCTCATCTAACGATGCTCTTACCTTCCTGTTTTCCTCCATTGTCCTCATCTTACCTACACAGCCTAGTATTGCTTTGTTGCTCGGTGTACTTACTCTGGAGCAGTCAACTTGATTTCTTCAAGCTCATGCTTGATGACATTATCAAACTATTCCTCTTATCTGTATTTAAGGAGCTCAGCTTCTTAAAACAGCTTTTAAAAGCCTTTATCATCCTCCTCCTGCTGAGGAAACCCAGCCTGAATATTTTTCAGCATTCCCAATTTCCAAACTTGCTTTGTTCCCAAAGACTGGAACCAGAAGATTACCTTGCAACTATCCCCTCTGGCAACTCCTTATTCAAGTATCTCCAATCCACCTTCTCCTTCCCCACAAGAGTGTGACTGCACATGTTAAAATCACAAATGTTCCACCTAACTCTAGCTTCCTACTAGTCCTCAACCTTCTTGGTCATTCAGTGATAGTTGTCACCACTGGCTGCCTGCCTCTAGTGTCATCCTTGTGCATTATGCCCAAAGTAACTGTTGCCTTCTGGTTCCTCACTGTACCTATCTCAATGCAGGAATGGTGTTTCCCCATGTCTGTTCCCAACCTGTTCACCAGATCATCTTGGTGGGAAACAAAATAACTCATTAATGTCTACAAACTATTCTTTGACAATGTTATTTGTACTTTGTGGTTATGATACAACTAAAACAAACGACCACAATTCATCACGTAGTTATAGCCAATCATTAAAAGAAAAATAAAGCATAAAACTAAAGTAATGTGCAATTATGAACATTTAAGCATACAAATTTCTTTAAGCAGGTTTCTTTAGTTTACATAACCAAAATGAAAAGTCCCCTGCATTGATTATACAGATATACTGGTAGTTCTACTATAATGTGTGTTTCATTAACACAATGTGGCTATAACGCAATTGATCAATAGTGTATGCTGTTTGGATAACATGAGCTTTCTGCTGTATGGGTATAGCAATTCCCTATAATGTGATTTTCTATGGCGATTTTCTATAGCATGAGGTCACACATAAACACAACTATCACATTATAGGAGAACCGCCTGTAGTGATATAGTTCCAAGTCAGGATGGTTTCTGACTTAGAAGGGAGCATGTAAGTAGTGATGTTCCCAAGTATTTGCTGTCTTTGTCTTTCTAGGTCGTCGAAGTTGTAGATTAGGAAGGTGCTTTTGCTGGATCCTGCTGCGTTACTGCAGTGCAATTTGTAGATGGTACACACTGCTGCCCCTGTGCATTTGTGGGGTGAAGATAATGAATTGGGTGCCAACCTGGTGGGTTGCTCTTTCTGAACAGTTTTGAGCTTCCACTGTGTTGTTGGAACTGCACCTATGCAGGCAAGTGGATGGTATTGCACTAATGGACTTGTGCTTTGTACTCAGTGGACAGGCTCTGGAGAGTCAGGAAGTGAGTTACTTGCTGCAGGATTCTTTGCTTTTGTAGATGTAGAATTTATTTGGCTAATCTAATTCAGTTTCTGGTCAGTGGTAACCCCCAGGATGGTGACAGTGGGAGATTCTACAATGGTAATTCCATTGAATATCAAAGGGTCAATCTTTAAATTCTCTTTTGTTGGAGTTTGTCATTACTTATAGATGTGTAAATGGGTGAGATGAGTGAGTAGGTAACTGAGTAAGGAGTGGATGGGCAAGTAGTTAGGCTGGGTGGGTGAATGAGAAGGAGCAGGGTGGGTAGTGGGTACTTAAGTTCGAGGGCTGGTCATGTCAGATTGTGAGGATAGTCAGGTTATGGGGATGGCTGGATTGTTTTGTTGGACGTAAGGGGAGTAACTGGGTTGTGTTCAGTTTGGTATTTCTGTCAGGAGTAGTCAGGTAGTTGGGCAATAGTTGAGGCTCAGTGGAGTAGTAAGGTCAGGGGTTAATTGGGTAAGGTCAAAGTGGTATTCAGGTGATCGGTGGATAGACTGGTGTGGAGGGATGTTTTCAGGGATGTAGTTGGAGGGGTTCATGATTAGGATTACTGAGATGGTTGGGAATTGTTCTGGGATTCAGAGATATACTTGGGTGGATGAGAGTGTTAGTCAAGCTAGAATTGGGGCTGAGTCATGGGGTTTAGTTGGGGGATTGGGATTCATTGGGAACTCAATGGGTTAGTTGGAGAGGGAAAAGCATGTGATTGGGGGTTTAGTTGTGTAGTTAACCAAGAGATAGATAAGATTTAATTTTTCTAGTATTTTCTGGCTAGTTACTCAATCACCATAGAACTGTTCAAATTCTTCAACTCTAACTCACAAACATTTGTGGGAAGTGCCCAGGATGTTTTCACTTCCGACAGGCAATTCCTCTGATCCCTGAGACCCTCTAGAAATTAGAGAGAGTTGGAGTGCTCAGAGTTGGTGGAGGGTCTCAGGGATCAGAGGAATTATCTATTTGAAGTGTAAACGTCCTGGGCATTTCCCATATATTTTCATGCGTCAGGACTTCCACATTTTCCCAAGGCACATTTCCAGCCTTAATCCAGTCTTTGGTGATCCAGAGACCAGAAGGTTTGGCCCTTTGTGTCTGACATTAAGATCTAAATGAGCCAGAGCTTTTCACCAGTTGAGGAATTCTCTTTTTCGTGATCTCAATTTCATCATTGTCTTCAGTTAATTTCCCCAAGTGATTCAAGTTACCATTATTATCTCAATACCTAACTTCTGTAACTTTGACATGTGACCTCAACTCTCCGCAGACTTCACCACATCAAAAACAACCCAGATTCTCACGCTTTATTCTTTCATTCATTCCATTCATTCCAACCTCCACTGTTTGTCTACTCCTCTGATGTCAATTCTTAACCTTGTTTTAAGGCTCTCCATGGTTGTAGAGTTACTTGCAGCACATAAGAAGACCATTCGGCCCAATATGTTTGTGCCAGATTTGCGCATGAAAATCTGGATGGACTTTCCAATATCGCCTTATCCCATACTTTTTCATGATTACCTCTTGCCTTTTATCCCACCACATACCCATGGCTCATCTAACACAGGACCTCTCTTTGTTGTTTGCTTCACCATCTGCAGTTGCTCATTTACTCAGATTCCTCATATATCCAGGTCCTCTGCCTGGTCACCTCCCTTCACATTTTTATATCCTTCTCAGATTACTCCCCTTCAGTTGAATTCTTGATTTCTCATCCAAACCTCACCATTTTATTTCCCCTTACCTATGCTCTATCTCTGTTTCATTTATTTCCTCCATCTTGTAAAGTGCTCTGAAATATTGTCTGAATGTAAGGAACAATTAAAAAATGCAAGATGAATTATATATTTACAAGGAAGAACAATGGAAAATGTGGTAAAGCAGTGGCAGTGATGCTACTTGAATATCTTATAAATGAACAAGTTGTGTTTATAACCATATATCTTACTTAGAATGAACTCCCAAATTAACAGATATATATTTATCTAACAGATATGTATTTTCTGATCACAGAATGATACAGGATAAAAGGAGTCCATTTGGCTTATTGTGCCTGTGATCATGAGATACATTGCTACTTAACCAATTAGCTAATGCTATAAATGGTGAAATACTTTATTTGTCAATGTTGGTACCAGTGAAATTTAAAAAGGACTTGAACACATTGCTAATTGAGTTTTAGTTGGGTGATCCAATATCATGGGACTGTTTTTGGGCTAGGGTGTAATTTTCACAGAAATGATTTGAATATTGTCTTTCTGATGTGTTAGAGTGTCTTTATTTGTAAATCATTTATTAAAAGTTGATATAGATTATAATTGACTGTTAAGTCTCTTTGAATCTGCAGAATTTACAGTTGTGATGTATTGTTGGTAATATTACATCAGAGTAAAAAAGGATTCAAAGATAATGGGATTGTATTTTATGTTCCTCTGCAATAATCTCTTAGAGTACACAGGCAGAACTTAATCTTTCTTAATGCGAAAAGGTTGACGGGCCTGCTATCAGGTTATATTTGAGAAATACGTTTCAGAGGATGAATGTTTATTTGTTTTATGTGTTCTGTCTTGGGATGTAGGCGTTGCTGGCAATATTTCACATCTCTAATTGCCCTTGAATGGAGTGTAGTGCTAGGCCATTTCGGAGCAAAGTTAAGAGTCAGCTATATTACTTTGGTTCTGTACTCATATGTAAGCAGGATCAGGGAAGATTGGCAGATTTCCTTTCCCAGAGAAGTTAAAGGGTATTCATGAATCAGATGGGTTTTTATAACAATTGATGACCACCGTTACTGAGACCAGCTTTCAATTCTGGAGTTTAATTTGTTGTATTTAAATGCCACCATCTCCCACATGAGATTTGAATTCATATCCCCAGAGCATTAATCTGGGTTCCAGATTACTAGTCTAGAGATATTCCCAATATACAATCATCTTCCCTGGTGCTGAATAATTGAGAATATGATAATACAAGGAAGGGATAAATTCTCACTCCTTCTTCAGTAAAATACAATCTACAATTGGTTATATTTCAGGGTTCTCAGATGAGTTAAAGGTAATCGTGCAGAGCCAACAATATTTTGTCACGGGAAATTAATGGTTAATTAATTTATTAAATCATCAAAGGTTATTGTAGAAAATGACTCATGGTGTAAGGAGTAATGTATTGGTAAGGATAGAACATTGGCTGGCTAATAGGAAGTAGAGAGGAGGAATAAATGGGTCTTTTTTCAGGCTGGCAGGATGTCACAAGTAGTGTGTTGCAGGGGTTATTTCTGGGGCCTGAACACTTTACGCTTTCTATAAATGATTTGGATGAAGCGACTGATGATATGGTAGGTAAATTTGATAATGATACAAAGATGTCAGCTGTGAAGAGGATATAACGAGCATTCAAAGGGATATAAAGAGGTTAAGTGAGTAAGCAAAGTTCTGGCAAATGAATTATAATGTGGGAAAGTGTGAAATTGTCCATTTTAGCAGAAAGAATAAACAAGAAATATACTATTTAAATGATATGAGCTTGCAGAGCTCTGGGATGCAGAGGAATCTGGGTGTCCTACTGCATGAATCACAGAAAGTTAGTAAGCAGGTGCAGTAAGTAATTAGGAAAGCTAAAAAAATGTTCTGTTTGATTGTGAAGGGAATTAAATGCAAGAGAAGGGAGATTATGCTTCAGGGCACTGGTAAGACCACATCTGGAGTACTATGTACAGTACTGGTCACCATACTTACAGAAGGACTTTAATTCATTGGAATCAGTTCAAAGAAGGTTTACAAACTAATACCTTTAATGAGTGTGTCGCCTTATGAGGTGTCTTGAGACAGACTAAGCTTGTACCCTGTGGAGTTTAGAAGACTCAGAGGTGACTTGATGAAATATATAAAATTCTGAGGAGACTTGACTGGGTAGATGTAGAAAAAATGTTTCCTCTTGTGGAGGAATCTAGAACTGGGGTCATTGTTTAAAAATAAGGAGTTGCCTATTTAAGGCAGAGATGAGGCTCTATGGCTGAATGAACTACCCTTGTTCATATTATTGGTAGTAACCTGCCATGTGGTGGAAAACATGGTGCTGATGAAGCCTATCATGCTTGAACAGTCAGGAAGCAAGTTAATCTATGGATAGAACACATGGTTTGCAGTCTTAAGCCATGCTAAAGTGCTTTAGACAATTTTTGATATCTTGTTCAAATAGCACCGAGAATGTTGAAAACACAGCTTAATGGTAAGCAGACAAATCTTTATCAAGTGGCAAGATGAACTTACTTCCAAAAGTGAAGTGATCAAGGCATGTGTCAGGATGACAGCAAGCAAGGGAATGTCAAAAGCACATTGTCAGAATGTCCACAACATTCCCTCGTTTGAATTGGCACACAGTATAGCTCCTTCAAGAATCAGGGTATGCCTCATGCAGAAAAATAAGTCACTAAGATTTGCTTATCAATTGGAATAGTCAACACATTAAGATTAACAAGTAAGGCACTAAAAGATCCCCCAAAAATATGGAAGACATTAGAAGACCAATTCAGAATCAGTTAAGCATCCGTACTCAGCAACTAAAATTCATGAGAATTCAATCAGAAGCCTACAGAATCCATTGAGCACTTAGTGATGCAGAGAATAGGGCTTTCTAGAAAGATATGCTTGACAAACCAAAATGTGTAACATCTAGAGATGGGCATTAAATGCTGGCCCAGCCAGCGACACCCACATTCTGGGAGTGAATAACAAAAAGAGCTACTGAAGGAGGGTTGTAAATAGGGGCCAATCTTCACAGGTCAGCGAAACTTATAGGCCCTGAGTTTACTCAATAACAGGAATACCCAAACATAGCAAGATGTGCAACGTATGGTCTTCTGCATGCATCAAGGAAATGCCCAGTTTTTAATACGTTTTGCAAAGTGGGTAACATCCAGAGAGTAGTTGGGAAACTGAGAGTTTTACTCGTTAAGCAGCAACTCTGCTTGTATTGAGTAATTTGCAAATTACTGGCAGATGGTTTTAATATGACAGAGCAGAATTTTTATGAATTTATAAAGTGGAAAATATACTTTTTTGTGTTACAGTCCTTTAATGATGTTGTTTGCTCTCTGTACTATAGTTGCAAAGAAATATTATGAAAGATATTCCCAATTTTCATGAATGTCTGGATAGATTGCTTTTCTTCTTATGATTGCATTGACATTCAGTTTTTGTACAAACATGATATGGTTCAGTATCATCATAACATTTGACAAAATGTTCATGAAAGTCTGTGTTATGCTTTGAAAGCTGTCATGATAATATGATCATATGTTGCTAATTAATTTAAGACTTTACAGATTTTAGGAAAGTTCAAAATCTGGTTTTGGACATCAAAGACTTTTACTTTAGTTTTTTTTTTAACAGGGGTTATCTAGAAAAATAGAAAATACTGTCCTTAAATTGGGTAACCGGTTTAAATTAAAATCACAACAACCAGACTATGATCTTAACACAAACAGTGCCTGCCCCAAGAAATAGGATCAAGGTTAAATATCAAAAACATCAGTGCTAATACAAATATCTCTGGTAAGCTTGATCCTTTAGCCCTTTGGACTCTTTATTTGTTGCTCAATATGCAGTGTAGTCTTACCTCAAAAGTAGAGGTGGAAGGAGGGAAAAACTTATATAGACTTTACCATTCTGATAAATGCATATCTGGAACCTGGCTGTCCAACCAACAGGAAAATGAAAATGTTCTTTGAACAGACAGAAATTATGTTTCTCTGATGTTAGTAATAGTGTAGCTCTTATACATGGTCACAATCAACAGAAAACAGTATGCAGGCAGCTAAAATTGTAGTTAGTCATTGTATGGGAGCAATACAAATGCTGGTTTTTAATTGCAGAGATATTGAAATTACAATTTTTAAGTGGATTAAAAAGTAATATTCTGCAATCAAATTTCCAAACTTTCTTAAAGAGTTACTTTCCTCTCTTTGCCTCTATTTCAAGTCCCATGTTACGTATAATCCTGCACTGAGAGGGAACCAGCCAGTTTGGTCACAGAAAGTCAGTGGTGCTCTGAGATCAGCTAGATGTTAAATCATTCTCCAATTCTTGCCAAGTGGGAGGGGAGGGAAGACAGCCTGGCCTGTACTCAGCACCCAGTGCCAACTTCTCAACCGCATAATATAAATTTGGTCTCCCCATAGTCTGCAAATCATGGATCAGACCTCACATCTGGTACAAGATGTGGCAGTGCACCATTCCAATGTGTCCATCCTTGAAGCGTAAATATAAAGTGACCAACCATAACAAAATGTTAATATGCTATGCTTTGAAAACTGTTATGATGATATTATCATGTGTTAATAATTGATTTAGGATTTTACAGTTTTAGGAAAGTTCAAAATCTGGTTTTGGACATCAAGGATTTTTGACTCAGAGATAGTAGGATTTTTGATTTTTGACCTTTTGTTTATAACAGGAGTCAACCAAAAAAATGGAAAACTAATACTGTCCTTGAATTAGGGAATCAATTTACATTGATCTGAACAGGTGAACAGGAGGAGAGAGGTACTCTCCTTGGGAGCAGGTGATCATTTGGGCAGAAACTGAGACCTAGAGTTTTGCAGAATCATGGAAGCTCTGTAACCCATCAAAATTACACTGGGAGCAGATCCTATTTTCACTAGTAAGGGATCAGAAGCAGGGTGTGACTCATAAATGAGGGAAACCCAACTCACAATGTCATTAGAACTTTGTGCTAAGTTCAAACAGACCTTATTCTCGCTGCAACAATGGCCTTACTCTGCAATGTGTGAGTTACAATGTTTTAGAGCAGTCATTATTGTAATGAAGTCAGTAATAGACATGGAGAACTTTATTTCATCTCTGCATGGCCCCTGAGGTCTGCCTATGGTGGATACCAGGTTTGTTGGCATTGGAGATTGTGAGTGCATAGGATGGTAGGTTGGTGCATGAGCTTTGTAATTTGGCATTCAGTTAACATAGGATCTCCACAGTTCCATTTAGTGATCTCCATAGATAGTCAAAGGTCAGTGAATTCACCTTCAAATTCTTTTTAACTGTATCTTCCAGTTTGATTTATATAGTCATAGTGTTAAAGAATCATACAGCATGGAAACAGATCCTTCAATCCAACCAGTCCATGCTGAACATAATCCCAAACTAAACTAGTCCCACCTGCCTGCTCCTGGCCCATATCCCTGCAAACCTTTCCTATTCATGTACTTGTCCAAATGTCTTTTAAACATTGTAATTGTGTTTACCCCCACCACTTCCTCAGGAAGTTCATTACACAGGTGAACTACTCTCTGTGTAAAAAGATTTGCCCCTCATGTCTCTTTTAAATCTCTCTCCTTTCACCTTAAAGAATTGCCTGCAAATCATACAGTTCAGAAAACAATGAACACAAACACAGGAAAACACAAATGAGCTGTATTTCAAGCAGCGCCTTGCCAGAGAAGCAGACAGAAAGATGGATTTGTAACTGGAGCAAATTGGATAAATCTTTCAATGCTGTTGTTGGAATATCGTCAGGGCCTGTAGCCTTTGCAGTTTCCAATACTGTTTCTTGATATCATGTAGAGTGAATTGAATTGATTGAAGATGCAGGGACCTCTGAAGGAGGATGGATCATCCACTCAGCATTTCATGCAAGAAGATTCATGCAAATACTTCAACCTTATCTTTTGCACGGATGTATTGGGCTCCCTCACCTCTGAGGATGGGAATAATCATGGAGCCTTCTCCTTTAGTATGCCTACCACAATTCACAACTGGATGTGGCACGATTTCAGAGCTTATATTTGATCTGTTGGTTGTGGGAACGTTCACTCTGTCTATCGCTTGCTGCTTACACTACTCAGTATGCAAGTAGTCCTGCTTTGCAGTTTCACCAGGTTAGTATCTTATTTTTGGGTATGCCTGGTGCTGCTCCTGGCATGCCCACCTGCACTCTTGCTTGATTCAGTGTTGATCCCCTTATTTGATAGCACTGGTGGAGTTGGGAATTATGCCAGGCCATGAGGTTGTAAATTGTGCCTGGGTCCAAATCTGCTGCTGATGGCCCACAGAAAAATATAGATGCCCCGTTTTCAGTCCAATGTAACCCACATGACCATTCCAAGTATATTGTGTAAATAGTTCCTTGTTTATCCTTAATGTCTCTACTGTTTATAATGATACCAATGGAATAAAGAATACCTGCTTCATAATCTTTGGCCTTGTATATGTGTTTAAATCTCATTACAAATACAATGTGTTCACTCAATAATAATGTTATTTTGGCACAAAAGTGGAGCCACTGACATTGCAACTACAGGTGCTACATGTCTGAATTTTGAAGTCAACATTCTTTAATAAACTCATGGTACTGAGATGCTTTGGATACAAATAAAGAGCACACCCCTGGCGCAGTCTGCCATGGGCATATATGGCATTTATATAGTGAAAGTTCAGCTAAGTGTTTCTTTCTAAGTGTGCATTTTAAAAATAAGTAGGAATGGTCATTACTGGGGAGAATAGAAGAAATTAATTTATTGACCGTTTAAGTGCAAAGTAGATTTGCCAGTAGAGATCATCAGAAAATATGAAAATAGCAGCAATTCAATAAAAAGTCTCATCTTCATGTTTATAAATCACCAATAATGTGCAGAGTCATACAGCATGCAAACAGACCCTTTGTTCCATGCCGACCAAGTTTCCTAAACTAAACTAGTCCCATTTGCCTGTGTTGGGCCCATTTCCCCCTAAACCTCTTCTATTCATTTACCTGTCCAAATGTCTTTTATATGTTGCAAATGTATCTTGACCACTTCCTCAGGCAGTTCATTCCACATTCGAACCATTCTGTATGAAAAAGCTGCCTCTCAGGTCCTTTTTAAATCTTTCTCCTCTCACCTTAAAAGATTTGCCCTCTAGTTTTGAACTTCCGCACCCTAGAGAAAAGACCTTATCTATGCCCCTCATGATTTTATAAGTCTCAATAAGGTCACCCCTTAATCTCCTACGTTCCAGAGAAAGAAGTCCCAGCTATTTCCAGCCTCTTCTTATAACTCAAACCCTCCAGTCACGGTAACATCCTAATAAATCTTTTCTGAACTCTCTCCAATTTGATAATATTCTTCCTACAGCAGGGCACCAGAACTGTACACAGTACTCCAAATGTGACCTCACCAATGTCCTGTACAAATTCAACATGAGATCTCATCTCCTAAACTCAATACAGTGAGCAATGAGGACAATTGTGTTAAATGCCTTCTTAACCATCCTGTCTACCTGCTATGCAACTTTCAATAAACTATGTACCTGAACCCTTAGGTCTCTGTCTGACAATACTACCCAGGGCCCTACCAGAAACTGCATAAGTCCTGCCCTTGCTTGGCTTGTCAAAATGCAACATCATGCATTTATCTAAATTAAACTCCATCTGCCACTCTTTAGCCAACAGGACTAATCACAGAAAGTACGCAACTTTACAAAAAGCATAATTTATTGCCACTCAAAAAACATCAGGAAAAAATATAATGGCAACAACAATGGCAGATTACTTATAGTTTTGTCCTTCTGGTAAGAAAGCTTAAAACAACGAGTCATACAGTATTTGAGAAATCATTGATTTCAATGGACTGACATTGAAAAAATGCGGTAAGAGACATCAGGTTTTCTTTCATGAAAATAGTGTTTCCATTTGATGCACTAATTAATTTTATACGTGACATTGTTGCATTTTAGCTGACATAAAATATTCTTCGTCTAAGTGGTAATAAAATCTAAATTTCTCTAACAATAAGCAGCATATGATCTGCTTCAGATTCTGATAATATTAAATGACAATGCATTTAAGCTATGTACAGTGAAATTTTCATAAAAACAGTACAAGAAATATGACATCAAAATCATAAAGGAATGAAAGAGTATCCATTAGATGATTACTGGACCATTAGCTGATTAGAACCTGCTATCCCATTCAAAGTATTATGCCCTGATTCATTGAAAAAAATTGTGATGTCCTCCAATTCTGAAATTTCTACATCATTATTTCAATTCTTCATTGTTGTAGGTCAACATAATTCTGCAATAGAAAGATTGTTCCAGTGAAGCAGCAGTATTACTTGGCAGGAAAAAATATCAGAGGAACTTCTTTAAAATGGATTTAGGAAGGATATTAAATAATTCCGTTGTTATTACAGATCAGACAATTGAACACAGCACAGAACACCATGTTTGGCTACTTGCTAGGACCTGCAAAACCTAATGCTGGGGAAACAACTGATTCAGGGTATTTAGTGTAAGGTTGGTTTATCTGTAGTTTCTTTTTAATTTATGTTTAAAACTTTCATTAGGCTTCTCTTCCTCATTCTTCTCAGGATGATAAACTATGTAACTGTTTAGGTTGCTTTATTTTACTTTTCCCTGAAAAGACACAGGCTTCTGAAATGTGATTTTTGCTTTTTTTTCTTCCCCCCTTTGATCTCTCTTCTTTAGACCTATCAGATTAAATAAGTACAGCTGAAGTCTAGTCAGGAAGAGGAGTTGTAATGCATCAGGATTTTGAGCTGTAAGTGCTAAGAAGAGATTTTGAATAAATATATATTAGCTTGATGCTAATAAGTTAACTTTGGCTCTCAAGAGCTTAAACATTCAGCTTCCAGGAATGAAAATTAGTATTTGTAAAACATGTCTGCCCAGAATGGAGCTTCAACAGTTTACATAAAGCATTAGCTGCCAAGATTCTCCAATTAGCCACTCTTGGAACATGAAGAGCGGGAATGTGTGTGTGTGTAGGGGATGTGTCAGAAGTCAAGTCTTTGGCCTTCTAACCAGCCAAGACTTAGAGGTTTAGAGAGTGAATTTTTGCAGGGCTTTATCCTACTTGACAACCATCACTTCATTCTGCAATGCTTCCAGATTCTAATACTAGGGCCTGTACTTTACAGAAGGAAACACATTTTTTAAAATCAATCTGTTTCTGATATATCTTTGGAGTGGGTAGGACTTGAATGCAGATCTTCCAGTTCAGAGGTAGGGACTTCACTACTGCACCACAAGAGCCACTGGGGAAGTTCCTGAATAATTATTGAAATTTCTTCTTTCTTATCTCTTCATATAATCAGAACATATACCTGCTTCATGAACCCCCTAGAGTGGAGACCACCCTTTGAGAAAAGAATCAGGAGAGATAGAAAATGCTAAAATCAAAAGTGTTTAGTTTGCTACCTCTTATTTTAGCAGATGAAACAGCTATAAGAATGTACCCTCCTAAATTATTCCATTGTACTATCAAGAAATAACCAAATAGACAAAAATCATGGAATATTTATGAAAAGAGACAAAGCATGAATAGTGCATTTCCAGCACTGCCATCCAACAGCTCAACTTTTTACTTCTCACGAGTATATAAAATTCCCAGCTCTGAGGTAGTCATGCATTTTACCAACATGGCATGAAATACTCTTGTTGAATACACATTTGCGTCACTATACTTTGGTCTCTAATTCATTTATTTCAATCGTACAGTGATCCGTTTTAGTGCTGAGGCCCAACTCTATTTGTACATTATGGGATCCATCTGGGGTAATGGTGTAGATTTGTTTGTCTGACTTGTTAGTGTCATTCGTGCATCCATTTCTCTGATAGGTCATGATCGGATTTATGCTGCTGGGTTTTGTTTCACCAATCAGTGGAACCTAAATAAGATAAAATAGTGAGATGATTAGATAGATCACTCACTGTTGCTGAACAATTTGATAAATTGACACTTACTCACGCAAAGATTAGACAGTTGTCACATACAGTTAAGATGACAAGTTTCAAAATCCAGATTAAGTTCTAATTTTCCTTTCATGGGCAGTTGTCCAGCACAGTGAATTACTATCCACTACAGAACCATATGGTTTACATTCCACTGAAATAATTGGGCAGAAAACAAGACACATCATCCCGTCTTCTGCATGATCATTCATTGATGATGTAAATTCACTCCTGTGTCCCAGATATTGAATCAAAAAGGTTCTATGGAAGATAAGGGTAATGGAGAGCATTTCCTGATGCCAGGACATCATATATAAGAAATCCAAAACAGTGTGAATTCAGTCAGTTACCATATCTGAGGGAAGTATTACTTTGCAGGAACTTGTGATGTTGATTCTACTTTCGTCTTGCAGTCTCCTGCTCCAGGTGTAAAGGTGAAACTGACATGGGAAATTCACCTACTTTTATTTCAGCAATCAGGCATATAATCTGGTTCACTGACTATCATACATCTTCTTACAGATAAAAGAAGGAAAGTGGCATGGATCAACAAACTCCCCATAACAACCATATTGACAGCCTTGTCCATTGTTCTTGACTGTCTGTCCCAACCAGAAGGACAGATTGCAGTGATTCCTCGCACTAGAACACATACTTTTCAAAACTGACAATATGCAGAATGCCCTAATATGACTCTGATCCAACTACAAGTGTGACAGTCTTCTGTGCTAGGGGCTCATCCATTCCCGTTGAGGGCAATAGAATGATATACTGCCATAAATACCTCAGTTCCACACAGTCTACTCACCAGGTGTCCTTTTTTAAAAAAAAATCAGGGCTCTCCTTGAGAATTCTATCATGGTTACCTTTAAAGGGCACATTTTTCATTCTCACTAATTGATTTATTAGGTGGCTGTCATACAATTGCAACACCTTATTATTTAGTGACATATTTGGATTGAAAAGCAGAATTAGAAGAATTCATCAATATCTCCATACAATGCTTTATGAAGGCTTATACTTTGGTGTCAATTCCATTATCCAATGCTTCTAGCATTTCATGGTGGTTGATGCAAATGGCACATTTTAGGAAATCACACACATGTAGTCATTGATTTTACATTCACTAAAATCAATAAATTAAAAATCTCCCTTTATTTCTCACAATATTATTTCTGTGAGAGCTGCTCCCCACTGGGAGCTTGAAATTGTTTCTTATATTTGAAGTGCACACCTGTTACCAATTGAAACACCCACCATTATTGCCTCTCCTTCAACACCCTTTTATCTTTAGCAACCCACTCTCCACTTCCCTCACAACCTGTACATTGCTCCCTTCACATCTCCTTGCCACTCCCCTTAACAAACCCCCAATACTCAAGCACGGATAAAAAGTTAGAGGGTTTAATTTCCATCTAGTGAAATCCCTGGATGACCCCTTGTGGTATTGTCTATTAATTAGGAAGTATAATACTGCATTCACATCACAGATTTATGCAAAATATTGCATCATGGTGAGTTACTATGATTGTAGTGCAAACACAGCACACATACAACTACTACAAATGGGCCACTGTTTGATTAGGAGAAACCTAAGAAAATTCTAAATCCAATTCTAATCTGGCAGGGCAACATCTTAAAACAAGACTGTCCCTTAATTTTGGTTTTTATATGAAGTGTTTAGGATAAGTTTCAGTGCACCTTCTCACTGTATTTAGTGGGATGCTATGGGTAATCAAAGTTAAATGACTTCAATATAATTGCAGAGACAGAAAGCCAAAATCAAAACTGGTGTCCTCTTAAAGTGATATCAGGAGCTGCTGTGCAGGTAGGTAATGATTGAGCATTGCATGATGTCAAGCAATCCCTTTGGGATATAAACAACACATTTGACGGATATGAAATTATAAAATGTGATCTAAATCACTTCACCATTTTCTGAAGACCACTATCAATAATGATCAGAATTCGTTTTCCAGCAAGATTTAATGACTGACAAGTCCAACAACAAACCACAAAGGACATTGTTGAGATTTAGAGTGAGCACTATACTGAGTGGAAGTTTGACCAAGCAGGCCACGGTCGGGACATGTCTGCATGGAGTGCACTGTATAAACAGAAGGCTCGTTGAACCTATTCGTTCCAAGGAAGCAGTCTCAGCAACATATCACTAGGCTGAAGCTGCTGCTACAGGTAGGTTTAACATTCAAGCTGAACACCCGAAAGCTGCTTCCTCAAATAAATTGAGGATGGGAAAATAGCTTCTGGACTTGGTGAAGAATGCAAGAAGATTCCAGGTTTTTTTTTGAGCTGCTCTCTGAGTGAAGATGAGATATTGTTTGAACCATACAGAGCAGTGTGTGATTTCTGGCCACAATAAAGAAAATCCAACCAGCAGGAAAATAGTTAAGTTAACTGTTAGCTATTAAGTGTTTTCAGATTATTGTGGTTATGTACATTAAATTTAGTGATGTGGAGCAATCAGAAAAGACCAGTCTAAAATTTGATCCTCTAAGGACTGTGTTGAACCAATTATGTTTTTTTTTCAAATATCAAAAAGGTATTATAAGGCCAAGGGAACCTATTTAAATTGCTTCCATGGATTCTTATAAGTGCTTTGGCATAATGTTTTGTGTCACCATCACAAAGAAACAGAAAACTGTGGGAGTACATGAAAAATTTTGGATTAAAAGCTACATAAAAGAATTTTAGAGTCTAGCTCTCTGATAAGGTTGTGCACTGTCACCCATCCTATCACGTGGAAAAGACTTGAAATGACTGATTTGAAGTCTCAGCAGGAGCTGGAACATGGTGGTGGTCAACTGGTCACACATTCCACATTCCAACAGACTTTCCTGTAGTATTCAATTCTATAAATGTCAGGTCAGGTGTTTAACAGGTAACATCCTCAAAAGTAATGGCAAGCTGTTTCTCCTTCCTCAACTTAAACATATTTGGAGGAAATATTTTCTTGTGAAGAAGTCACCAGGGCAATATGCACACATCAAAAAAATATCATGGTCACATTATTCTCAGGCAAATACATTGTAAGTTCAGCATGGAAAGATTCAAATACAGCAAGAAACAGTTATCTCTGCAAGAATAAAATAACACTGTCAAAGACTGTATTTTAAAAATTCTATTATTTCCTGGGCATTGCAAAAATTGTTTAATTATTGTAATCATTGTTCAGAATGTTTGCTTTCTCTCCTGAAAGAAGTGCGGGATTGTGGGTATTAGCATTCAGCTTCTGGCACCTTGCCAAAAAATGCTATTCTTGAAGGCAAACGTTGGAGAATGTGTAATGAGTATATAGAGATGTCTTAATTGAAACTAATCCTGTCTTCACCCGACATTCACACTCTCTTCAAGATATGTCCTGGTTATTTTGACTGTGATAAATTAATTTAGATCAAAGGTTAAACCTGGCATTTATTTCTGCAGAAAGACTTATTGACATAGCAGATAATCAACAGGTACGGCCACTGTGCTATTGGTGGAACATACAAGTTATTTTCCATGTCTAATTATCAGATGTCCAGACTTTAAAAGAGTTAATAAGCCACAAGGCACATCTGTTGAGTAAAACAAAGTTTGAAAACAGAACAAAATAATTTTCCTACTTCATCATTTTCCTGAGTGAAATTCTTTCGGCAGATATGAGCCATGATTCCAGCTGCCAAAGCATCTCCCAGGACATTAATCATGGTGCGAAATCTATCCCTTTAAAAAAAAGTCACTAAATGTTAGCAGTCTGTTAAAATACCAGCCAGCAAGGTAAAAACAGCTTCTTGTAAGGTTTATTAAAACAAAAAAGAAAAATCTTTGCTTTACAACTTACAGCGCCCAGTCGACTGCAATTATTAGAGTGATGTCATCTGTAGGAAGACCAACAGATGTCAAGACAATAACCATGGTGACCAGGCCAGCTTGTGGAATCCCTGCTGCACCTATACTGGCAGCTGTGGCTGTTATGCTGCAAAAGAAAAGATATTATTGCAATGTAGAAATCCAACCTTATAATGAACATTTTGCTGCTTTGGCATCTGACTCTCCTCTTGTGATTGAGAGCGGGCACTCTATCCACATCTCCTGCAATCCTGTAGAAAAGCCCCAGAGCAAATGAAAGTGGTATAAAAAATAATGCCACTTCCAATTTTTACTTCATTTTTTTGTGCACCTGAGTTTGCATAAAGGCTTATACACGGTTGTGTTGTATAGTTAAGTCAGACAGTGTGATACGCTATTGAGGTATGGCATATATTATCACAAGAAGTGATCAATGCTGTATGAACTTGCTCTGTCTTGTAGCTTTGTGGCAAGCTGAAGTCACAGCAAGATTTATCTTAAATAAGTTCTTTTTAGATTAGCAGACTTTAAACATTCTTTAGCAGCACAAGACTGAGACCATAATAAGTTGAAGCCATTAACAGGTTGCTGCTATATAATTCTAATTGGAGCTGGAAGCATCCAAAACCTTGTCTGTATCAGCAGGCTAATTGACCACAAGGGCACCGCTGTCAAGTTCATGAAATAGCCCCACAGAGGCCAATGTTTCATCATCAAGTCACCCTTTATTTACTCAGGGAGAGTCCTTGACACTGATCCAGCTCCCACAGGGCCAGCTCTCAGAGCAAACAAGAACATCTGACACTCCTGCTCTTACCCGTCAGCCATGGCTCCCTGATTGGGCCAGATTAATGACCCAATCAGGGAACTCATTCAATTACAATCATTATAATCACTACAGCTCACTATTTACATAATTGTGTTATCTATCCAAAACATGTTTACTGATTTGATTTTGGGAACACATCCATATTGAAGCATTCAGATAAGCACAAAAACTGCATGTTCTGCTCAGCTTCACATTAGATTATTGTATTGCATACAACAATGTCTAGGTTTTAGTGAAAGAGAATGGTTGGTATTAGAGAAATAACTAATGTGCCCAGCTTGGTACAAGGAAGACACATTACAGAAATCAAACTCAATACTTAATACATTGTGACAGCACATGACTATAAAGAGGAATGAGATATTTAGTAATGAGATGCCAAATCTAAATGGAACTTTTCACAAAGCATTGTGGTTCCACAACTCAGGGACTTTACAGTTATTGATCATGAATTTTATTGTAAGTAGGCTATAATGACCTAACAAATTAGCATCTGATGTAAATTTAAATGTTGCCTTCCTCATTGCATCTGAGAAACTGACTTAAACAGGTCATGGTTATTCAAGTTTAATCCTGCTCAAGTAACTCATCTTAGCAAGGCAGTAGCTGCTCAGCCATTTTTGAGGATGAGGTGAAAATTGCCATTTGTGTGTAATTTCAATGAGCACAGTAGCCTGTGCATTATGGAATGTAACAAGCTGTGTATTATGGTACTGGTTTTGAAACCTAGAGTGTGTGCTGGCTGTTGTACGAGTGACTAGAATCGGTACGGGGGACATGGTTGAGGGGCAGCAATTATTTTAGTACTAAGGAGTTCATGGACACACCTTATCTCCCAGGCTTCATTTTACACTAGAGGTCTTAGTCCCATCTGAAGCCAGCAGGAATTACTCCTAGCTGGTGGGAGAAGGTGAGGATTTGGATAGCAGGAGATTGCTACTGGAGATCCAAGAGAATTGTCCATGGTGCTGCAGTAAATGGCTGACAGGAGTGAAGAGATAACTGTAGTCTGGATGGGATAAGAAGTGGGAAGCAAGGAGAAGCAGGGCCTGAAGGCTCCGAGGGAAACATCTATTCCCATTGACCTACAAGGAACCACATCACCACCACTAATCTTTCAAACTGCTTAATTTTCTGGGCCTCTTGTATCCTTTTCCTGACAGATTTGGTCTGGCAAAGATATCACAAGGGATATGGCTCCCCCATACAGGCCCCTGGGTAAGATTGCAGCATGACACCATCTGCATATTCATTCAAGGATTTTGTCAGCCTCTGGTGGAAGTCCTGAACATCTGAAAATTAAAACTGCAGTTGACCAAATCAGGAGGTGAATCCAATTTCAATTTAACTGTCTCCGTGTCCATTTACTGACAAATGGAAGGCACAAATTCCATGGAGATTTTAATTTTACTTTGGAAATGGTGAAACTGATCCAATATATGTTGTAATTCATGGGCTCAAAACCAAAATATAAATTATTTGATTTTTGTAAATCTAGCTAGTAACTAATATTAAAAATGAAATCTGCCATCCCTTGCTGGTATGGCCTAGGTGGTGTGGCCTACTTAGGACTCCAGTCCCAAATTAACAGGCCTATTGTATTGTTTTCTGGAGTGGATCAGAAGTCCATTCAATTATAAGACATCCGACACTGAACAGAAATATTGGATACATCCATTGGCAATGATCTAAACATTGCATCAGAAAAAGACTCAAGCAATCCTATTCTATTTAGCCCTGAAAAATTCCACCTTATAAAAAGCAGCATAATAACAGAGTATTCCAGGGATGGTGGGTCTGACATATCAGGAGACATTGACTAGGTTGGGATTGTTCTCGCTAGAGTTCAGACAAATGAGGGGGCAATCTCATAGAGCCTTATAAGATTCTAACAGGACTGAACAGGGTAGATGCAGGGAGCATGTTCCCAATGGTGGGTGTGTCCAGAACCAGGAGTCACAGTATGAGGATTTGGGGTAGATAATTTAGGACGGAGATGGAGAGACATTTCTTCATCCAATGAGTAGTGAGTCTGTGGAATTCATTGCCACAGGAAGTAGTTGATGCCAAAACATTGAACGTATTCAATGGGATCAAAGGTTATGGGGAGAAAGCAGGATTAGGCCTTTGAGTTGGATGATCAGCCATGATCGTGAAGCATGGCGGAGCAGGCCCAAAGGGCCAAGTGGCCTCCTCCTGCTCCTAAGTACTTGGCCCTATGGCCCTCAATATTGATGCTGAACCTCAATCATTCTCTGGCCTCAGGTGAAGCATACTGCAAATAAAAACGGACAGTACATATTTCTGTGTTAGATGAAGACATGTTTAGGACTGTCTATGACTTAATAACAGCAGGCAGCACTCAAAATTAATGGCAAACTGGATAATGTATTGAAAGGCAAGTGGTTCCCATTGACACAAACCCAAGAAGCAATTGATGAGAGTTCTTGTGTATGTTGGCTCCTGTCAGAGCTCCCTGGGATGAGTTGGATGGATTTGCTCTGGCCATTCCTGCTCGCTGGTGTGAATCGAATTTACTGACACTGTAGGGAGAGATGTCCTTGTGACGTGTGAGGCAGAAGATAGGCTTAATCTTGATAAACAGTAAATATGTTTATTGCATATTACTAAACAGCTTGTTACATTCCATCTGTGATATCAGGCTCAAATTTAAAGTAATTGCTCATGTCACTGCTACCAAAACATTTTCATAAGTCCTTGGTAACAAGCACAGGACTGATACAACACAACAAGAAAGTAAAACTGGATAGCTCCTCTTAGGAAGAGTCCTTTATAAATATTTTCTCATCAATTTGTTCAGACATGCTATGATACACCTCTGAAGCAGGTGGGACTTGAATTAATGCCTCCTGGTTCAGAGGAAGGAATGCTATCACTGCACCACAAGAATTCTATCTCATAATATCAGTTAACCCCTGCTGGTACTAACTGCCTTTTACAACAGGAAGCTACCAAACTTCAATTGGCTCAAATAAATGAGAACTCCATTTACCTTACAGTAATAATTTGTCCAAAGTCCAGCTCATAGTTGTTAACCTGTGCTATGAATATTGCTGCCACAGCTTCATACAAGGCAGTGCCATCCATGTTGATTGTAGCTCCCACAGGCAAAACAAATCTTGCAATTCTTCTGTCGATATGATTATTTTCCAACAGGCACTTGAAGGTGATTGGCAAAGTGGCAGAACTGCAAATAATCAGTGGCAACCATAGTTAGACTATAGTGCAAGCTTCAAATAGTGAACACATCCATGCAGATCCAATGAATTGAATTTTCATCCTGAGACAGAAGCAGGATTTTGAGGTGGCTCTATCGGAACTGTATAATACCAGCTTCCTGACATGTCTCCTGCTTTCCAGTAAATTTAGTGGAGAAGCCTTCTTGGAAGTTGCATCAACTCAATAGAAAGCTGTAGCCAATCAACTGAGGCAGTTAACATGCCACTGGATAAGGGTTCTTGTGGCACAGTGGTAGAGACCTTACCTCTGAGCCAGGAGACCTGGGTTTAAGTCCCACCTATTCCAGGGGAGTGTCACAACATCTCTGAACAAGTTAATTAGAAAACATTTTAAAAAGCCAAATGATAGCTAGTTCCATGGTTGATTTACGTTTTTGACACAATGCACAGGAATTGGGCTGGGTCATCAGCATGTCTAATGAGAGGAGACAGCTATACAATGGAGAGCCAGAGAATTCTGACACTGTGTAAATGGTGCTCATGCATTGCATGCGGCCTGTTTCATGTGGGGTTAATGGGGCAGAGCAGAGGGCAGGGTGATCCAGGCTACTATTCCCACGCTTTTCTGATGAAGGGTCTAGGCCCGAAACGTCAGCCTTTCTGCTCCTATGATGCTGCTTGGCCTGCTGTGTTCATCCAGCCCTGCACCTTGTTGTCTCTACTATTCCCATGCAGCGGTGGCAAAATGAAACCAACCTTGGCATTTTCAGACTCTGTCATCCTCTTTCCCTACCCTCAATGGCAGTCGAAAAAATTTACTCGCTTATTTCCATAATCAAGAATTTACCCTTACTGCCCAATATACCAATCATTGCATTGTGTGAATTGGATGCCAAGGAAACTCACCAGTACGGTGGCTCAGTGGTTAGCACTGCTGCCTCATAGCACCAGGGACCCGCGTTCAATTCCACCCTCAGGCGACTGTCTGCGTGGAGTTTGCACATTCTCCCCGTGTCTGCGTGGGTTTCCTCAGGGTGCTCTGGTTTCCTCCCACAGTCCAAAGATGTGCAGGGTAGGTGAATTGGCCATGCTAAATTGCCCATAGTGTTCAGGGATATGTAGATTACGGGGGGATGGATCTGGGTGAGATTCTCTGAGGTTCAGTATGGACTTGTTGGGCTGAAGGACCTGTTTCCACACTGTAGGGATTCTATGATCTATTACGTGCACTAGTTACTGGAATCTTAACTATGCCATCACTTGTATTTTTCTTTATACATGGTGCCTACTCTATGATGATATGCAACTCATATTCATTATCGAGGGAACATATCAGAGCCCTACTCAGTGATGATTGCAGTCAAACAACGCCTTGTCATCATACCAGTCCTTGTTTCCAATCTTCTTTACTGCAAAACTGTGCTTCACCTTCAACAAATTACCCACAGGCACGGAGAAATGGAACAGACAGGAGATTGTTCAACACGCACTACCTTGAATCCAAACCAGAATCACTCCAACTGCAGTCAGCGAGCTGAATTTGCAGATGACACTTATATGTGTGCTCTCACTGAGATCCAAGACATTGTTGACCCCTTTTTCTGAAGCATATGAGAAAATGACACACCAAACACCTGGAAAACTGAGGTCTTCTTCCATCCAGATTTTACATTACAACACGTACCATCAATGATTAAGATCAACCAGGCACTGGAAAATGTCAACCATTTCCCATGTCTTAGGAGCACCTTCTCAACAGAGGCAAACATAGATGATGAAATTTGTCATCATGTTCAGTGTGATAGCTCAGCTTATAGTTGACAAAAGGCAAGACTACCTGAGGACCAGGATCTCAAACCCAAGGCTAAGATCATAATTTATTTGACAGCAGTAATATCCATGTTCCTGTATGACTTGGAGACTTCAGCAATCTACCACCACCATCTCAAAGCATTGGAGAAGAGCCACCAGCAATATCTTTGCAAGATCCTCTAAATTAAGAGTCAAGAATAGCAGTTCAACAACACCATTTTCTCCCAAGCCAAAGCCCAGAATCAAAACACAAATTACTCAAAACCAGCCCTGGTGGGTAAAACGAGGTATTAGTAAGCCTGACAAAGTGTCACTGGAGTCTAAACATTATTCTGTTTTCTCACCAGACCTGCTGAGTTTCTCTAGAAATTTTGTTATTTTGTCTCAATGTAACTGCTGTGCTCAGAACTTGTCTGCAACAGAAGATTTCCAAGATGACAATAGAAGTACTTCAAGGATGTCCTCAAAATATCACTGCAGAGGTTAAACATCACTGCCACTTCTCAGGAGCCGATGGCTTGTGACCAACCGAAATGGAAAAGATTTGTTTAGAAAGACATAGAAGACATCAAGATACTTAGTCAGGAATGTGCAATGGCAAAATTCAACCATCAGAGAGCACGCACAAGTCTCCAAAGAACTCAAATACAAGACTATCCAAGCACCAGCTTCCCCTCATATTCCCCTCTGCAGATGATGAATTGGACATTGGTCATGTTAGAACCCATTGAACCAAAGTGAAAGCAAGATGCTGAGGGGCTGCCGAAGAAGGATGATGGTGTTTTACTGAATGCACTATTGAAATGAGGTATCAAATAATTTAAAAGACCAACTTAATTCTTCATTTGATGATAACATTTAAACCTTGCAAATCATAGACATACCTTGATGAAGTAGCCAAAGCTATGAGTAAGGCTTGAAGGATTCCTCTTATATAAACAATTGGATTTTTCTTGGTGATAAAGAGGTACACCATGGGTAGAACAAATAGCCCATGGACCACTAGACCACAAACCACTGTGATAGCGTAAAAGCCCAGTTTTTTTCCGATTGCTGTAGGATCGTCCATCTCCAGGATTTTGCCAGCAATAAGGAATACTATGCCTAAAGGGAAATAACTAATATAAAGAACATATTATGTTAAACTTAACCAATTAAACAAAACAGAAAAGAAGAAACAATAGCGAAATGTAAAAGTCCACACTGACCCCCACACCCTATCCAATGCAAGAAACCCCATTGAACTGCAACTATTTAGATTTCAAGAAGTGTCTTACAGAATTACAAAGAATTCTAGTTGGGAGAAAAGGGAATTGAATAAATACCTGAAGTGAAAAAATTCGCAAGGCTTGAGAAAGGGTGGGAAGTGAATTTGTTAAATTGCTCTTGCAAAATGCCAGCGCAGACATGATTATCTAAACAGCCTCTTTCTCTACTGTAAGCATTTTATGATTCTAAACATTATTTTATCAATTCTGCTGCTTATAATTCATTGCTGGGAAAGCTGGAGGCAACAATGACTCAAAACAGTCATCACTTTGAAATAAGTCCACAGAGGTCATTATCCCATCACCAAGTCACCTTTCATTTACATGTGGAGATCCTTGACACTGATCCAGCTCCCTTTGAGCCAGCTGTCACAATGAGCAGGATGCCTGACACTCCTTTTCTGTCAGCCAGGGCTCCCTAATTGGACCAGATTAACAGCCCCTTCTATGAGGTCCACCTGGCTGACCTTGTTACAATCACTTTTTCATGTTTTGGGATTTCAATTGATCACTTCTTTGAAAAATATAATTCAATTATGTAGATGTTAAAAAGTATTTTCAGAGATTTTAGTTGCAGTGCTCTAGCACATTGAAATGGAACAGCCCATCAACCTACAGATAACAATGATACAGAGGACTATCCAAAGTATTTATTCAATAGTTATAATACTCTTCATAAAGGTGATCAGATTTTGCAATAGATTATAGGTAGGGAAAACACAATTGTATTGAGTAAAACATGAGCCTAAATAGCAACTAAGTTGTAATCCATACTGAAATGTCACCAAAAATAATACCTGAATTATAAGTAAGCACCTTAAATCATCAGATGATACCTTGTGGACCCTTATATCAGTGAATACTGAAAGTCTTGCAACAACTCTCACATATGCCTTGCCTTTAATTTAGTAGGGCATCTTAAGAACTTCATAGGGTGTTAGCAGACAAATTTGACACCAAGACAGATTAAGAGCAATATATGAGCAAAAACTAAGTCAACGAAGATAGGTTGAAAGCATATTTAAATTTTGGAAGATTTGGAGTTTATACTAGGACAGACGACCAATATAACAGCACAGTCTAGTGTTAACAAAGGCGGCATATGGGCTGAAGCAAAATAATTGATGGATAATTTTTGCAGACTGATGTTTGAACAAAATTGATAAATATTTTCTTGAATTTCCTTGCAGCCTAGTGGAGTGTGATAGACCCTTATTTAATATAAGGGAGATAGCAATGTTTATTGTTGCTCTCTGGAGAGATCAATCAATAGAAGATTTATAAAATGCTTAGCATTTACAAACAACATTCCCATGTGATACTATCATTGAACAGATAGTGAAACTGTTACCATTCATTCAAATTCAGTTCTGCAAGGAAAGTACCAGACCCATACTCACCATGTGGCAACAGCAACAATCTTCATCACAGATTCATTTAAACATTGACAGAAGCTGACCAGTGGCATTCCATTCTTTCCCATTCTCCCCAGCATAATACCTTGGCGAAGAGAATATAACTCGTTACATCTCAAGTCATTAACTTTGTCTGGATGTCACAGAGTTGCATTCATATCCAGCCCTGAAACATGGCATAACACAGTGTGGAGCTCCTTCAACTCCATACTGTGTTATCATAGTTCATTGGAAGTTGTGTCACAGGCAGAATGGTAAAGAAGGTATTTGGCAAGCTTGCATTCATTGATCACACCAGTGAGTTTAGGAGTTGGGACTCATGTTGAAGTTGTAAGGACATTGGTGAGGCCACTTTTGGAGTGCTGTGTACAGCTCTGATTGCCTTACGATAGGGAGGACATTATTAAATTGGAGAAAGTGCAAAAAAGATTTATAAGGACGTTTCCAGGGCTGGAAGGTTTGAGTTATAAGGAGTTGCTGGATAAGATTAGACTTTTTCAACTGGAGCGTAGGAGGTTCAGGAATGACCTTACAGAGGTTTCTAAAATTATGAGGGGCATAGATAAGGTGAATAACAAAGATCTTTTCCCTAGGGTTGGGGATTTCAAAACAAGAGGGCATTATTTTAAGGTGAGAGGAGAAAGATTTAAAAGAGGCCTGAGGGGCAAATTTTTCACACAGAATGTGGTTCGGATGTGGAATGAACATCCAAAGGAAGTGGTAGATGCAGATGTAGTTACATTTAAAATACATCTGGACAGCTACACGATTAGCAAATCTTGAGAGGGATACGATTTATTGATGTCACATGTACGTAAGGTACAATCCATCTCTGTCCTTTGTAGCAATAGCTTTTATACACCTTCCCACAGCACTTAATTTCCCTCCCATTGTCTCACAAGGAAGTTGTCTTTGTATAATGACTTACCAAGTAAAGGTGTGAAAACTATGACTTGATTTTGATAGGTTTCTGTACGACCTCCTCCTCCCATGACCCACCATGATAACCAAAACCACATACAGTTTTGTTTGTGAGTAGTACAGGCAGACCATAGCAAACAAGGACATACAAATCATAGGGTGCTTAGACAGAGCGAGGCATACAACATAACAGCTGCACAGGAAGTGCACAAAGCAAGTTCAACTTTAGATTTGAAATTAGAGAGGTCCATTCATCAGTCTAATATACATACCTAATGATGCTGTAAGAAGGTTGAAATGGATAAGTTGACATTCTAAATTAGACGTTATACTTTGCTGAAGAAATGATAAATAGGCATAGGAAATCCCAAGTGAAAAAAAACTTCATTAAATATCTATATATTGATACTTGTTGCATAGTTTAACAGAAGATGCTCTGTTTAAAAAATACTCACCCATTGTTGCAGAAAATATAACGATGCCAAGAACATTCATCCCCTCACTTGATCCTGGCCCTGATTTGTAGATAATTTCTGGAGGTGGGGTGATATCCAAAGAAATGTTCTGAACTATTTCAGAGTCATTGTCACCTTGAATTCCATAGATTAAAGGCATTCGTGTGGCAGCTTCAGATCCCACTACTTTGACAGAAACAACAATTGGAACAATCTTGGTTCGATACTGTGAAACCAGAAGATGATATATTTTAGAATTCTCAGTAAGAACAAATGGCACTTTTAAATATAAAGTACAGCTAAATAACATCTATCTTCGTATCTACACAACTGAGTCTGAACAAAAGTTGAAAATGAAATTCATTTATATGAGCTCAATTTATGAATTTCTTTCATTCTTAAAGTCTTACTTTGTGTTTGGTATAATATCAACAGCATGACAGATGGCTGGAACTTCACTTAAGTGCTATGGATGCACTTTGCTATTTCTACACAAGACAATGTCAACTCTTTAAGGTGACATATCACTTTAGTAATGTTCTTTATGGGGTTCATAAGATGGTAATCTTTGAAAATGTTTCCCATAAAGGGAGAATTCTGAAAGCAGAGCTCAGTGAAATGCCAATGTGGTCTTGGTTATCATGGTGGGTTATGGGGGGAGGAACTCAAACAGAAACCTATCAAAATCAAGTGATAGCTTTCACACCTCTACACAGTAACTCATCATAAAGAGACAACTTCCTTATGAGACACCGAGAGCAAAACTAACTGCTGCGGGAAGGGGTAAAAAAGCTATTGCTACAAAGAAGACAGAGAAGGATTGTAACAAATATTTGGAGTAAGAACATAGAAGCAGAGCAAGTCATTTGATCCATTGAGCTTGTTTCACCATTAAAACAGATCATGGTTGATCGTTTACTTCCATGTCATTGCAACACCAGCCCCATTTCCCTTATTGTCATTAGTAACCAGAAATCTCAAACGTGCTCAATGATTGAGCTTCCACAGCACTCTGAGGTAGAGAATTCCAAGGCTTCACCATGCTCTGTAAGAAGAAATTTCCCTTCATCTCAACCTTAAATGGCCTGCCCCTTATTCTGTGACTGGTTTTATGCGAGTTGATTTTCTGTTTAAAGAAGGCGAACAAAACAAAGGGGAATATTTGAAGATTTAAGGCGATATCGTGTAGGATGTGAAAATTAATTTTCTGCAAATATAAATTCAATTGTCTTTCAAAAATTTTAATGGGATCTGATTCTGTATGTTACAACAGTCCTCTGAATGAAAAGATATTCATATTTCCTCCAATTCCTCAGGTTCAAAATAATGGACCATCACTTCTGGTTTCTGACCCACTTAGGAAATGAAATGGTGGAATTGCTCCTCCCTGGAGTGATGTAAGCAATGGGCAAGGAAAATGGGAAAATACTGTGAGAAAGCAAAAATTAGCTTCTTTACATTGAGAACATTTTTTCTAATGTGCTCCTCAAACCCATAAATAGCGACTTCAGAATATCACCATTGAGCAGCAACTACCTCATTTCCATTGCATTGATATCTTATTAAAGCCCCAACATTATTTATATACCATTTCCAATGCTCCTTTTCTTCTCTAAAAAACTAGACAGCACAAATTCTAAACACATACATCAGAGTGGGTAACTCACAGCCACAGTTCGCTGACTTTTTGTACAGGCCATCATCCAACTGCTGCATCATGAGAACATCCCTGTATTATCCATAGTCACTATTCTTCTTGACCTTTCATCCACACAAGTTAGCATCAGCAAACTACCAGCTTCACCACGTTATCGTGCTTGCTCTCAGACCAATGCATACACCACTTCTGCCCTTTAACATTTTTATTGGAGCTCAGACACACCTCGCACTTGCATGATTGTGTCAGGATGTTTTGCGCGCACATATATCATGCTTGTTCACAAGTTGCATCTTATGGCTGTAAGTTTACTTTTTAGTGCTCGCTCGCTTTGCACTTACTTGGAGGCTTCCAGCCTCTATACATTGACATAGCTTTCTTAGTGAGTTTTCACTGACTTCAGCACTGACCTATGGACAACCATATCTGTGTGACTTGCAGTGCTTTGTTCGCACATGGTTCTTTAATGTTCCATTTCAGGCTGCTTGCCTCCGTGTCATGCTTTGCTTTTTACTGCAAAAGGAGAGGCAGGTAGTTTGATACATTTGGAAACACTGTACAGTCAAAAGGGTGAACAGGTCACTGTCTGGCACCTTGCTGTGCCAATATTACACCTACAGCATGTGCCAGCATGTTGCAAACATACCGCAAATAGCCATGTGAGAAAATTAAATGGGAATGATCCTCAGTGGGTGAGGGGACTCTACAGTCAGTCAAGGTATATTGCCACAGTCAGTCAAAGGGCTCATCTAGTTTCACTCCAGGGGTTTGGCCACGGTCATGCCTAGAGATTAAGTGCCATTAGTCCAGAGATTACAAATAGGTCAGTCAGATTGCTGTGGCAATGTCATTCCAGACAGGTGGTGGACCTGTTTTACCTGCAATAAGACAAAGAGAAGGATTGCATATAATTAAGTAGATGTAAGAGCAGTTAGCAATCATGCGTGAACAGGATTAGATGGTGAGGTGCCCCCAGGTGATTGAAAGGGAAGCGCAGAGGGTACACATAATTTGGGACGATAAAGTGGGTGATAGCCTTTGAATAAGCACGATGTATACAGTAGTGAGAGTTGTAGCTCATGGGCCTTGGTGTGATGTATGTGCAATGTGGCAGATGCAGAGTGAATGGTGGCCTTGTGAATATGAGGGAACAGACAGAAGTTAGTGACCCTTACCCTTGTGGAGCAAACAAGACCATTGACCTTCTTCCTGCACTGCTGGATATTGTCCTTTAAATGGGATGGTGGTGTGGATTTCTTTGATGGTCAACTAGAAAAAGGATTGTCTCTTCTCCACAAACCCATCCACCAATGCTCACAGGTCCCTTTGTGGGGTAAGGAAAGATTTCCTTTCCTCCGGGCCATGTCCTGAATGGTGAGGCTTGAGCACCACATTATGAGGGCCAGTTCCTGGCTTGCAGCTCCTGAAGTTGTTTGCAGTTGGGCTTTAACCATTGGGCCAGAGGCACGGAAGCCAAAGGTTCTCAGTAGTGGTCAGCACTTCCATCTCTCTGGCCTCACCATTACCCTCGAAAGACACCCAAGAGCCCAGTTGCTCAAATAAATAAGGTGAAGAGCATAAGATTGTGTGACAAAACTCAGTCTGAGCCACAGCAGACCAGATGCCATGACTTTCACAGAACAAAACTCTAACTAAAAATTGGAAAATTCCATCCAATTTCTTTCTTCTTTCATAATCAAAATCCCTTAGCATTTTGAATGTTTTATTGAAGTTTTCTGTTAACTTCTCTGCTTTCAAGAGAACAATCTTGGGTTTTCCAATCTCTAACTGAAGTTCCTCAATTCAGATGTCAAGATGGTAAAGTTATTCTGAACTCTTTCCAGGGCCTTGACATGGTAAAATAGGGCAAAGTCAGCACGGCTTCATTAAGGGGAGGTCATGCCTGACAAATCAGTTAGAATTCTTTGAGGAACTAATGAGTAGGTTAGACCAAGGAGAGCCAATGGATGTTATCTACCTGGACTTCAAGAAGGCCTTTATCAAGGTGCCGCACAGGAGGCTGCTGAGTAAGATAAGGGCCCATGGTGTTAGAGCAAGGTGCTAGCATGGATAGAAGATTGGCTGTCTGGCAGAAAGCAGAGAGTGGGGGTAAAATGGTCTGTCTCAGGTGGCAGCTGGTATCTAGTGGTGTTCCACAAGGATCAGTGTTGGGACCACAACTTTTCATTTTATACATTAATGATCTAGATGAAGGAACTGAGGGCATTCTGGCTAAGTTGGCAGACGATACAAAGATAGGTGGAGGGGCAGGTATTATTGAGGATGTGGGGAAGCTGCAGAAGGATTTGGACAGGTTAGAAGAATGGGCAAAGAAGTGACAGATGGAGTACAGCGTGGGAAAGTGTGAGGTCATGCACTTTGGTAAGAAGAATAGAGGTATGGACTATCTTCTAAATGGGGAGAAAATTCAGAAGTCTGAAGTGCAAAGAGACTTGGGAGTTTTAGTCTAGGATTCTCTAAAAGTAAACTTGCAGGTTGAGTCAGTAGTCTGGAAGGCAAATGTAACTTTGGCATTTATTTTGAGAGGACTTGAATATAAAAGCAGGGATGCACTTCTGAGGCTCTATAAGGCTCTGGTCAGGCCACATTTGGAGTATTGTGCACAGTTTTGGGCCCCACATCTCAGGAAAGATGTACTGGTCCTGGAGCGGGTTCAGAGGAGGTTCACGAGAATGGTCCCAGGAATGAAAAGCTTAACACATGAGGAACGTTTGAGGACTCTGGTTCTATATTCAATGGAGCTTAGAAGGATGACGGGGGATCTAATTGAAACTTACAGAATACTGAATGGCCTGGTGAGAGTGGATGTTGGCAAGATGCTTCCTTTGGTAGGAGAGAAATAGGACCCGAGGGCATAAACTTAGAGTAAAGGGAAGACCTTTTAGAATGGAGATAAGGAGAAACTTCTTTAGCCAGAGCATAGTGAATCTATGGAATTCACTGCCACAGAGAGCCGTGGAGTCCAGGTCATTAAGTATGTTTAAGACAGAAATAGATAGGTACTTGATTGTCAAGAGATCAAGAGTTATGGGGAGAAAGTGGGAGAATGAGGTTGAGAAACTTATCAGCCAGATTGAATGGCAGAGCAGACTTGATGGGCTGAATGGCTTAACTTCTGCTCCTACGTCTAATGGTCCTATGGTCTTATGGACATGCTTCCTAACATGTGTTGACAAGAACTGTTTGCAATGCTCCAGTGGAGGTCCAATCAGATATTTGCAATGGCATAGTGGGACTGCTTTGTTTTTATATTTGTTTTCCTTACATACACCTAGCGGGACTCTTGGACTCCTGTAAAAATTAACCTTTAGATCACATTGCCTCTTCATGTTGCTTTTCCCATAGTGCATCACTCCACATTGGACTGCATTCAATTACGTTTGGTACATCTTCCCATTTTACCAATCTGCATCCTCTTACACACCTTTTTCTATCTTTACTGTTATTTCACATTATTTCTCGTCTAACTTATTCTTTGCCAATTTCCCAATCTCCACAATCTTCCTTTCCTTCTGCAATTTATGGGATTTCAAAACCTCGGCTTGTTATCATCTAATATACCATAATTTATCTTGCCTTCTTTCCTACTTCTTTCATCTTTGGTGGTATTCTGCATTATGAACCTAAGTATTTCACCTGGATTTTATAAAAGAAGGAAAATGTTAAAAAGCACTTTGGATTATAGAGGTTTCACAAGAGCAATTATGAATGGTCAATAAATGCTGGTCTTGCCAGGGATGCTCATGTCCTATGAACAGATATAAAAGTAAAATATCAATTCACCTGCTGAAATGTAGCTTGAACTAGATTAGATGGGAACATGTTCCTTTAAGAGGGAAGAAAGAAAACAGAAAAATAAGTTTCTCAGCATTATTATAGTAATCAATAGCAAAATACATTTGATTTGTAATTTAAATAAAAAAAGGACAACAATGAATCATAATGAGAAATGGAAGAATCAATAGATTAAATTAGTTCTCTAAACTTAGACACTGTAAGATTAATGACTTATTGACAAGCAGCCAATATCTAACTTCTTCCGACCCCCCCTTTTGATAGTGTAATATGGAAAACTAAGAAATAGGCATAATAAAATATACCATGGTAGTAAGATTTTGTGAGATTGTTAAAGTTTTAAAAAGATACTGCAGCTATAAGCTGAGAAAAACTTGAATGCTATTTAGAGGTACAGCTTTTGCACAACATTAATTTTTGGAATTAGGGGAGGGATTGGTTAAGAAACAGATCAGGATTATTTCTTGAAAGTACAAATACAAGAAAAGGAAACTTTTATTTTTCCAGATGTGAGAGTTAACTTTATGATCACCATCGTTTTTCCTGTTACTGTGCAGTTGCAAAGGCAATTCATTCTGAATGCACCCTGAATAATAAATACCAAATATATTATAACAACTAAGGAAAACCCTGTTAATGAGGTCATAGAGGAGGATCGCTATCTATTTCATCATGTTTGGGCTCCTTCTCACCTTTATATCAGGACCGATTGCATAGACAAATCAGGAAAACAAAATATTTAAAGGTCAGAACAGAGGAGAATAGACATTTTGCAAGATTCTGGTTGGCCATCCGTTAAATAATATCACATCTCTCAGCTTGACCTGAAATAGCATTGAAATCCTTTTCATTTTGTAACTGGCTTAGTTATTTAACAGCATGAGCTCATAGTCCAAACAAAAGTTTAAATAAATTCATCTGTATGGTCTGCACAAACAAATTTACCGTGAATGAGCAACAGATGTGAATTTTTGAATATAATTGGGTTGTTAAATACTTTTTAAATAACTGCGTGGGAGAAAGAAATGTCAGAAAACCAATGGGGAACAGTTATGAAAATGTACCTATCTGATTGATTAACCGACTATCTAAATATTACCTTCCTTCAGCTGGGAATGGTTATCATGCCTCTGTTCAGAGATAGTGTTCTTTTTTCATTCAAATACCATTTTCTATGTTAATTGTTACAGAGTCATTAAGAGTAAATTCGTGTTTGTTCTATGAACTAGTTGCTAGTTTTCTTTTACTGATTTAAATGATGGTGGTCAAGCTTAGGAGTTAATGCTATCTAATTTCAGTGAGGACGTCAGAAGACAGATTGAGCAGGATCAGACACTCTCAGCTTGCACTAAAGATGTATTTCATAATATGACCTTAAAATAGTACACAAAAATTGTTATCAAACAAGATATTCCATATCCTCTCCTGAATGAGACTTTCAGTTTTGGCTGCATCTTGAGTCACTTTGGACAGATGACCATTAAGAGCCAGACTAAGACTGCCACACCGATTTTGCAAAGAACTGTTATATCCATTTGAGCAAACATCCATTCCCTCAGTTCAGATCAGATTTGAAAGTTGAACACAATGGTAAAAGAGTAGATGTTAGCTGATTGCAACAGCCAGTCTCCTAAAACTATTTTTTTTATTATCGGTTCAGGGGACATAAACATTGCTGGCAATGTCATGATTTATTGCCCATCCCTAACCACCCTTGAGAAAGTGGTGACAAATCACCTTATCAACAATCGAGGGGATTATGAGGGCAATTCAGAAGACTGTCTCGTAAGATCAGATTTCTTTCCCTAAAAGCTAGGTTTTTCTGACAAAACAGCAGTTGCATGCTCATCAACACTGATTTCTTATCATTCAAGATTTACTTAATTAACTGAATTTAACTTCCAAACAGATATTGGTTTGAACTTGCGTCTTTGGTTTTTTAATCTAGGTCTCTGATTGTTGGTCAAGTAACATAACCACCATATTCCCATTCCTGTTATCTATTTGCAAAAAATATTAAAGATTAATCTAGATATGCAATGGAGACAACACACAGGCCCTAAGTCAGATATTTTACCATGATAGGGACCTTTTTTGCCATAGCGAAAATGTAGCAAGTGTCTACAAATCAGATGTGTTGGCCCTGAACTTGGTTGTCCTTATTTTTGTGGTGGCTGGAAAGGAAACAAACTAGGTTTTGCATATACACATTTTACGAATGCACTTGACCACTTATATCACAGATGCCTTCACTGTAGTGGGAATTTAGCATCCCTATAGCATCAAACCTGGATCGTGTACATTAGATCAACTTAGAGCACTCCTGATGTTTGAAAGTTAGTTTGGATAGTCAGAGTATCCCTTTGGTGGAGTAAGGAAGCCTTTTATATATTGGACTGGGACATTTTGGGGCAGTTCAGATTATCTTAGGTACCCTTGCAGATGGGGCTCAGGTACCCTTACACAGAATTATGTATTATGGGATTGTTAAAAAGCACACACACATTTCCATAAAAGGTGCTTACAACTAATAAAACTGTCAAAGAACTGTCAAAACTACCAAACAATTTGTTTTCATAAGGGATTAGTTGAATGAATTTGAATGTGATGAATGTTGTTTTTTTAAAATAATTTCAGTTTTTTTTTAAGTAGTCACATTTAATCAGTAGACTTATTGGGTTGAACAATATAAGACTCTCAGCAATGTGCACAATGGTGAGATTTGTGGTAGAATTGGGCAAAAATTCCAGCAAGGCCCATCTCAATGTTGGGGATGCCTTGCTCCAACGTTTATGCTTTTGATAAGTACGTAAGTTCTTGCTCAGCAGCACTGAGTTGCCAATCAAACTGGATTATTGCTTATTAAATGCCTTGTGGATGGCCCAACATGCCTCATTGATATTTAGTTAGATGTCAAGAAACTTTAACATGGAAATCAGAAGAGAGATCTGGTGTGTTAAACTCATCGTTTTCCTCGGACAACCTCCATGTTGGACACTCTTCATGGCACTGACCACATTCACCCTATGTCCACAGACATTTGATATGTGCTAGCCTCTAAGAACACTCACGGCACATCTCCAATCCACATACAGGTCACTTCTGTACTTCAGCATTGGACCTTGAGCTACACCGACAACTATCTTTGTAATGCGGCAACAAGGGCACTGCGTGCTCAGCGGCACCCATCCAGCTCATGGACTGGGCCAGGCTGCATCTTCGGGCTTGTTCCTTGCTGTCATAGCACTCACTCACTCTGAACCTATCTGGACTGGCATTGCCTTGCCTTGCCTTGTCTTTGGAAGGAAGAAAGTTTGTCATGTTTGTCTGCAGGCCTTAGTCAACTCAAAGGAGATAGCCGTCAGTCAGATAGTCCCAGCACAAGTCAAGGACAGCCTCCAATATCAGGACAGAGCCTACTTTGGCCGGTCAGAGTCATGATCAGCTGTATAGGGTGCTGATGGGGCCACACCTGGAGTGCTACGTACAGTTTTGATCTCCTTACTTGAGAAAGGATGTACTGGCACTGGAGGGGGTGCAGAGGAGATTCACTAGGTTCATTCTGGAGTTGAGAGGGTTAGCTTATGAAGAGAGATTGAGGAAACTGGGACTATACTCATTGTAATTTAGAAGAATGAGGGTGGATCTTATAGCAACGTATTAAATTATGAAGGCAATAGATAATATAGAAGCAGGGAAGATGTGTCCACTGGTGGGTGAAACTAGAACAAGAGGGCATAGCCTCAAAATTAAGGGATGCAGATTTAGGACTGAATTGAGGAGGAACTTCTTCACCCAAAGGGTTGTAAATCTGTGGAATTCCCTGCCCAGTGAAGTGTTTGAGGCTTCCTTGTTGAATGTTTTTAAAGCTAAGATAGATAATTCCTTGAACAGTAAAGGAAGTAAGGGTTATTGTGAGAGGGTGGATGAGTGGAGCTGAGGCCACGAAAAGATCAGCCATGATCTTGTTGAATGGCAGAGCAGGCTCGAAGGGTCTATTCCTGCTTCTGGTTCATATGTCTGGGGTAAATATCAAGAACTGTACAGAGCAGCTCCAGTCTGGCAGTCCTTGTCCAGATGCACAACAGGCTTTTAAAGATGGTTCAGGCCCAAGAAGTGCTGGTGCATTATAGAACAGAATCATAGAATGCCTACAGTGTGGAAACAGGCTATTTGGCACAATACTGACCTTCCTAAGACCATCCCACCCAGATCCATCCCCCTGCCCTATCCCCGTAACCCTGCATTTCCCACAGCTACCCACCTAGCCTGCACATCCCTGAACACTATGGGCAATTTAGAATGGCCAATCCACCCCTAACTTGCTCATCTTTGGACTGCAGGAAGAGTCCAGATCACCCAGAGGAAACCCACACAGACACAGTGAGAATGTGAAAACTCCACACAGACAGGCACCCAAGGGTGGAGTCGAACATGTCTCCCTGGCGCTGTGAGGCAGCAGTGCTAACCACTGAGCCACCATAGCCATTAAGTAGCAGGTTGCTCTGGGAACAACGTATGGTAATATGGGTGTAGAATTGGGTGTGACAGATACCATAGAGATCGGGTAGGTAGTTAATGAGGCAAGTTTAGTAAGATATAGTGAGAAAACTTGCTAGGTCTTGCAATGCAACTTGGAAAGGCCAAAATCTCTAAGATTGAGTGTATAACTTTATTTTATGGGTACATGGCAAAAGAGGTTTGCTTGTTCTGTGTTGTCCTGCATGTTTGGAAGGAACTTGGCAAGGCCACAACAAAAATACAACCTCTTGGGACAATCATTCCTGAACCTGGTCTGTGGAGTGTGCATGGGCCTCAAACAAAAATGCGGCCCCAGCATTTTAATGTGGATATCAGAACTTCATAGCTTTAAAGCTGTGTTTGAATAGTCACTTGCATTGCCATTGCGTGAGGGCTATGGTTTAAGAGCTGGAAAATGGGATTAATGTAGTCAGGCCTTTTTGACTGGTGCAGATACAATGGATTAAATGTCTCCTTCTGTGCTGTAAATGTCTATAAATCTGTAGAAGTGTCATCAGCTGCAGAAACTTGCAGAACTGAAGCAGCAGCTTTAGTCAGTGTGGTGCATCTGAAAGGCTTAGAGTGAAATGGACAGCACATTCAGCGAGGTGGTCACATTGTAGTTTACCCATATTGTTGAACTATTGTTCAGCATTACAATGTGTGATGTAAAATGCATTTAAAATAGTCTTATCAGGGAGCCAGAATTCCCTGGAGTTGCTGTAATTTTAGCAGTGAATAAAGGGCTATACTCACACATACCGTATCAGATCTAACAATGCATCTGCAGAGCTCATGATTGGCTTTCCACTGTCATCGATACTCTCCTTCTGGGCTGCACCACCAGGATGTATGATAGAGACCATAATTATTCCTATAACGACAGCTACAAAGGTCGTCCAGAGGTAGTATGCAATTGTGATGAGACCCAATCGACTTGAAGCTTTTGCATCCAAAGCCGCCAGTCCAGATATCAAGCTGGAAAACAAACTTGAATAGTGCAACTGTTTTCTGAACATGTCTGCCTGTACTTTACTCACTGCATTGTTTTTTCTCCTCCCGTTCTGAAGTAGATCACAAAGGAGAATGGCTCCATTGTACTCCTCCAATACCTTGATTGCATGGTGGCTTGTCCTTTGCATCAAGTATCAAGAAACAAACACTGAGAATGCTGGAGAAATTAAGCAGCCCTAAAGTTATGAAGTATAGTCGTACTGGACTTGAAACATTACCTCTCCAAAGATCCTGCCAGACCAGCTGAGTTGCTCCAGCATTCTCTGTGTTTGTTTCTGATTTTAAGCATCAGCATATTGTTTTCACTTTGCTTTTGCCTCCCTACTACTGAGCTATCATTCTAGAAATCCAGTCTATTATTCTACTAGTTTTCTGTCCCAACATTGGCTGGAGAAAAAATGATTCACATGTTTCGTCCCTGAAATAGCTGCAACAATTTCCCCAGTCTAAGTAGCCACTTACTTCTGAGCGGTCAGAATCCCTTTAAATGTTAGCTAAGTGCTACTTTTATGCAGTGCTCTGCTCCATTTTGACCACTTTGACAAGCTTCCAATATTCAACACAGGCCATGAGTACATTCATGAAATAGGGTGAATTCTAAGAAAATGTGTCATGTTATAGAACTTACTGTGGTCTGATCCAAATCCAATAGCATTAGGGATTGAGAAATTAACAGTTACCTATCTGCCAATATTGACTGTAGCACTATAATGGAGCTGCATTAAGAAACCATTCTCTTTTATATTAATACATGGAATAGTTCATTATTTGATTTTCATCAGTGCTTATGGTATAAGTGTAATATGCTCAGTACTGAACTATAAGTGTAAAATGATATCATATTCAGAATCCTGATATGTCTGTACAGGTTGACCACAGCAAAGGTGCTGCTTAGGGAGCTGTAACTGAACATAGACTCCCTCTGGAGTTAAGCAAAGAGTGGGAGAATGATAGCTAAAATTACTGCTCTCAATTGCACTACCCCTGTTCGAAGTTCTCATCTGTAGAAGTGAGGTGAAGTAGTCGACTAGCTAGACTCAACTGCTTGAGTGGTTCATCAATGGTCACTGTGAGATGAAAACCACCATTTGAATGAAGTAATGGAAGTCATTCTGTCCTGTGAAAATGTAGAGTTTAACAATGTACATGTCAAGAGGAAAGGAGAACAATGGGAAGGGAGAACAATGATCAGGGAGGAGAAATGATTTAGAAAGTTGTGGCATGTCACTCTTCTTAGTAAAATTCACTTAAACTTTAAAAATATGCTTTTTACAACAAAAGTCAGTCAGTCTTATTTGAAGCACAATGACTTTTTATTATAAAATTAACGAGAACATTGATATGAATATCACAGGTGCATTCAAGGGCAAGTTAGATAAGCACAAGAGAGAGAAAGGTATAGATAGGGAAAAGCTCATGCAAAGATTTAATGGATTAAAACTGTCATCAGATTAATTTAGAAAATGTATCATTTTATTTGCTTGCCAGTATTTTTATTGATTTATATTCTGGTTGGATTGGCAAAAGCCAATTAACAATAATATGGTTGGCTTTAAATCTAGAGTTTTAAAATAACCTGTAAGTCATGGGATAACAAATGTTGGCATTACAAATATTAATCTCAAAGGGAACATGTATAATTTAGAGCAAATATTCTTTCATACTTTTGGGATATGTCCCTGGGTAGTTATCACATAGGCTGGAAAACAAAATGATACACATTAGGATGCAAATATGCCATCATAACAAATGTTAAACCTTCTTTTAGAACATAAGAACTTAGAGCAGAAGCAGGCAGTTCATCCCCTCAAACCTGCACCAGCATTTGATATGATCATGGTTGATCTTATCTTGGCCTCAACTCCACTTTCCTGCCCGTTTTTGATAACCCCTTCAACGCATCACAAGTAAGAACATTGACTCACTGCACAAATTCAGGAACTGATTGCCTCTGTTGTTTGTAGTGTGAATATACATATAGTCTCATTAAAGGCCTTTATAATTTCACTTCAAATAACTCAAAATTGACAATTTACCCCTCTGTTTCTTATATTGTTTTAACTTCCATTGATCTCATAGCATAAGGGCAACTCGGAAATTCTGTGGAAACGGATTTAGCCAATAAATGCTTTGATTGAGGGTTTGCAGATACTGAGATTTATTGCCCTGAGGTGAACATTGCATTAATATCTAAGCCACAAGATCAGGCAGGTTTAATGTTTGCCACTTTTTATCGTTTAATCAAAGAGATCATTCTGTTGCATCGTATCATTCTACTCTTGAGTGAAAATCATACCAACTAGATTTTCTTTAGTTGTGGAATTATTTCAAAATGTAAATCAGAAGTAAAAGTTGACAAATTTGCAGAGAAGCTAGGCACTGAAAATTCATAAGTCCCTTTTAGCATTTTCATACTAATTCATCATGATGCCCACTGAAACCCCACTTCTACTTTATAATCTTTCTACAGTGAGCATGCAATATGTTTACGGTGGTAAGGAAAACCCAGGAAACTATAGACCGGTGAGCCTAACGTGGGTGGTGGGCAAGTTGTTGGAGGGAATCCTGAGGGACAGGATTTACATGTATTTGGAAAGGCAAAGAATGATTAGAGACAGTCAACATGGCTTTGTGCATGGGAAAATGTGTCTCACTAACTTGACTAAGTTTTTTGAAGAAGTAACAAAGAGGATTGATGAGGGCAAAGTGGTGGACATCATCTATATGGTCTTCAGTAAATCGTTCAATATGGTTCCTTATGGTAAATTGGTTAGCAAGGTTACACCACATGGAATAGAGGGAGAACTAGCTATTTGGATGTAGAACTGGCTTGAAGGTAGAAAACAGAGGGTGGTGGTGGAGGGGTTGCTTTTCTGGAGGCCTGTGACCAGTGGTGTGCCACAAGGATCGGTGCTGTGTCCACTGCTTTTTGTCATTTATATGAATGATTTGGATGTGAACATAGGAGGTGTGGTTAGAAAGTTTGCCGATGTCACCAAAATTAGAGGTGTAGTGGATAGCAAAGAAGGTTACCTCAGAGTACAATGGGATCTTGATCAGATGGGCCAAAGAGCTGAGGAGTGGCAGATGGAGTTTAATTTAGATAAATGTGAGGTGCTGCATTTGGAAAGGCAAATCAGGGCAGGACGTATACAGTTAACGGTAAGGTCCTGGGGAGTGTTTTGAACAAAAAGACCTTGGAGTGCACTTTCATAGTTCCTCGAAAGGGGAGTCGCAGGTAGATAAGGACAGTGAAGAAGGCGTTCGGTATGCTTGCCTTTGTCGGTCAGTGCATTGAGTATAGGAGTTGGGGGGGGCATGTTGTGGCTGTACAGGGCATTGCTTAGGCCACTTTTGGAACACTGCATGCAGTTTTGGACTCCCTGCTACAGGAAGGATGTTGTGAAACTTGAAAAGATTTATAAGGATGTTGCCAGGGTTGGAGGGTTTGAGCTATAGGGAGAGGCTGAATAGGCTGGGGCTATTTTCCCTGGAGCATCGGAGGCTAAGGGGTGATCTTATAGAGGTTTTTAAAATCATGGGTTAAAAGACAAGGTCTTTTCCCCTAGGTGTGGCAGTCCAAAATTAGAGGGCATAGGTTTAAGGTGAAAAGGGAAAGATTTGAAAGGGATCTAAGGGGAAACTTTTTCACGCAGAGGGTAGTGCATATATGGAATGAGCTCCCAGAGGAAATGGTGGAGGCTGGTAGAATTACAACATTTATATGAATAGGAAAGGTTTGAAGGGATATGGGCTAACTGTTGGCAAATGGGACTGGTTTTATTTAGGATATCTGGTTGGCATGGACGAGATGAACCGAAGGGTCTGTTTCTGTGGTGTACATCTCTATGAATCTATGTAACACCAAGATTCTGTCCCTCATTGCTGAATTGTTGCTCCCAAAAGGTAATGGCACTACAATTCCCCTACTGTATGTTGCTAGAGACTCTAATAGACCAGAAAACTTGCTAGGTACCTATTTTGGTTTGCTATGAAGTTTTTTTTTGTTGTAAGGCTTGCTGAATTTTGCTGATGACAGCATGTTTGTCAGGGGCACCATCTTTGCTACTGTAATTTTTCGAGTCTGCAGCTAAGCTGTGCTCTTTTTTGAGGTTGAGAATGTGGATGGAGAATGAAACGATTTCAGATTGCTAATATACAGTAGACTGGCATTAATTCATTAGTACCCATAGCCTTACAGTGTATTTGTTATCAGACCAAAGAGTATCCAGATTCCAGGTACATTGTTAGGCTGCTGTTTCTCAAGAGAACAGGGTCATCAAAGCAAGGAAAAATTGGATTTTGATGTTATTTTAGCACTTAACCCAATGGAGAGAAATATCTAGGTTACATTCTTCATGTTCTCCAATTGTTCTTGTTTCCACGCCAAGAATTTTGCTGTAAAAACAGGTAACTGCATTGATCTTTATACCAAAACAACTCACTTCCACAGAGTTGTCATCAGCAAGACCTTGGGACAATTTTCTTCCTGATTCCTACTCCATGATCCTCCAAAAGCAACATAACCCATATCAGGGAAGTAGAGGATCACATTTGTACCTCCTTCCTATAGTGGCAGTCAAATATCACTGACCATACGTCAGTTTGTTATTGGCCACACATTAAACCTATATCTATACATGTTCTAATAGTGACATTTATCAATGTAAATTTTTCACTAATAAATCAACTGGTTGATCAGATACATACATCAGATTAACTACTGCAGAAAAGCAAAGCTTCCCATTTTATTTCTAAGGATATCAATTTTATCGCTTCAAAAGTACTGATGTTCTTTGTATTCAATTTTGTTATTTTGTTCTCAATAGGGGGCTTTTGTTAACTATACTCATAAAATCTGAAACAATTATATTGTGCTATGTAAGTGCCAATAAACTATTAAAACACACTCACATTCCTCCTGCCTGACTGTAACAGAGATTGCAGTGTTCGCTCCATAGCAGGCGAACAGCTGACAGCAGGAGAGCTGAGAACAGTGAGTAGCACTGGAATATTCAATTTTGTTTTTCTTTATTCACAAGATGTAGGTGACACAGGCAAGCTGGAATTTACTGCCCATGCCTAATTGCCCTTAAGAATGTGGTGAGCTGTGTTCTTGAACATTACAGTCCTTGGGCTATTTGTATATCCACAAAAATGTTAGGAGGTAAGTTCCAGGATTTTAACCCAGCGATCACCACCTTTGTCCCACTGTGCAACCTACTCACCCTGACCATCAATAACGCCCTTGAAGAAATTTAACATGGTCACCAAAAACAGGAAGGGAATTTGGAGGTAGGGCCGGAGAATCTGGCAGGAAAGTAGGAATGAGGTGCCCATTGCCTTCTTGACGCTGCAGAATTGTATCAACGGTGAGAAAGGTGGAGGACAACTTCTCAGATGATTAAGTGGTTAATTAAACCAGGCGATCACTTTGTGGGTTGTGAGCGGATCCAGCAGAATCAGACATTCTGAGTTCCATGGTTGGTTGCCTGGCAACAAAGTCTGCCCATTGAAAACAACCCCTCCTGCAGCCAACCAATCACACTCCACCACCATATCCCCACCCAGTCCTCCCCAGTCATCGCCTGGATCTGCCTGACTGGCTCCAGTGATTCCCAATTCTACTTGTTTCCATGGCGCCATTGGTACCAGTTCTCTGGGCCAGGTGCAATCCTTACAGTGGCCAGCAATAGCAAGGCTGGGACTGAACAACTGCCCGAAGTCTAATTGGTCTGCAGCTCTTGGAAATGGGATTTCCACCCTTAGAGAGATGGCAGTCTCAAGGGAAGTTCTTTAGCTGCTTTTTTCTTGTCACAGAATCTCGTTGAGGCTCCAGAAACGACAGAGTCAGATTAATCCAGCTTCTATGCTATCACTGGGGCCACTGCTAACCCAAGGAAATTCAGCCCAGTTCTTTAGAACCCATCTTTTAACAGTTAGAAACAATATGGAATTCAATTTGGCACAAATAATTATAAACAAATATATATTCAGTGATTTCAATGATGAAGAAAGAAAGGTAATTTCCTCTGCAGTTAGTGAATTCATAGTTCTCTTCATTATCTGTGGTAATTTGCTCCAAAAATTGAATCAAAATAGAAGTCTTACAAATGAAATATTTTTGTTACAGCTATACTACTAAGAAAACTTAATACAGTAATTCTTGCTATATTTAAGTTTACAATCCACTCAGAAGGCAGATCCTCTTAGCAGTCAGAGGCTTTTGCATGTTTTGGTTTTCATTCCATGTACATTTTTGCAAGAATGTTCCTCATGAATTACTTATCCACAATTCATTAGTTGTCTTTTTGTGTCATGTAGTAACTGCACCCAGCTCTCAGATATGGGAATTGGAAGGTAATAATTCACTGTATATTTTCCTTCCTTTCGCTCTCTGACTGACTCAGACTAAATGTTCTTGTGACTTTGCAAATTGCTCCCTCTGCTCAGGTACTTGCTACCTCCCTGTCATCATCCTGCCAAAAAAGTCCTACACATGGCCTACAAGGGCCTACCCATGGCCTTTCTGTCCTTGCAAAATATAACCTTTTTTTTATCTATTCATTTGTGGGATGTGGGCATCGCTTGCTGGGCCAGCTCTTATTACATGTCCCTAGTTGCCCTTGAGAAGGTGGTGGTGAGCTGCCTTCTTGAACCACTGCAGTCCACCTGCTGTGGGTTGACCCACAATGCCATTAGGGAGGGAATTCCAGGATTTTGAAGTAATGGTGATATATTTCCAAGTCAAGATGGTGAGTGGCTTGGAGGGCAACTTGAAGGTTTGGTATTCCCAAATATCTGCTGCTCTTGTCCTTCTAGATAGAAGTGGTTGTGGGTTGGAAGGTGCTGTCTGAGGTTCTTTGGTGAATTTCTGCAGTGCATCTCATATATAGTACACACTGCTGCTACTGAGTGTTGGTTGTGGAGGGAGTTGGTGCTTGTGGATGCAGTGCCAATCAAGCGGGCTGCTTTGTCCTGGATGGTGCCAAGCTTCTTAAGTGCTGTTGGAGTTGCACTCATTCAGGCAAGTGGGGAGTATTCTATCACACTCCTGATTTGTGCCTTGAAGATGGCGGATAGGCTTTGAGGAGTCAGGAGGTGAGTTACTCGCCACAGTATTCCATCTGCTCCAGTTCAAAGTTCTTCATAATATTGTTGTCTTCCTAAATTCATTTCATCTTTCCACCAATTCCACGTTAGATCTCTTCAATTAGGTCCCAGCCCACATGTGCACCCACACCATCCTCCAGCTATTGACTGTCGTAGAACTAAAATAGTGTTAATCATTGTCACAAACATCCTCTGTCTCAACACAGTAAGTTTTCCTTCTTGTCCATCTGTGACCTGTGACCTTTGTCTGCACTATGCTCCTTCAAAGCCTCTACTATGTTCTCAGCTCAATATGAAAGCCCTTGCTTGGTTCCATTCTTTTTTATCCCCAAATCCCCATGCCCAATACCGTTTTGTCCTATTGTTAGCAGCTGTGTCCCCAAATATTTAGCCTGAATAACATTTTTTACTTTTTACGTTTGTCTTTTCCACAGCTCTCCTCCTTTAAACTCCTCCTCTCAACAAGTTTTTGTTGTGGGTTGCTGCTTCTAGTAGAACATTACAATTCAGCACATGCTAAATCTTAGTTTCAAACAGATAGAAAATCCTGAACCAGGGACAAACCCAAATTCCTGAAAGTCAATCCCATCAAATGATCCTCTATGCCAAGATTGTTAGGCAAGAATACTTAACTTCAGCTTTTTCTTTCATAATGAGTACCAGTTAATTTTGTTTTCTGCACATCTTTTGTATTACAAGATGGAGCCATAAGCAACAATAACAAGGACAGCGATCTTATGAACTTTATGTTGTTCGTTCCTTCCAGCAAAGAAAATTTGTGGTAGGGCATCAATCAGCAAGTTAGATATTTCTGAAGCCTCTCATTCACAAGTGATGGTTAATCACGCCAATCCCTTTGGTACATCTTCAGTGCTGAATGTAGTACTCTTCACACTGTCTCATATTCTAATTCATTCTTTCTCTGAATCTCTAAACTAGGTAACTCCTAATCTTCTCAGTATTCCTTTATTCTTATAGTTGTCAGGCTTAGAAAATCAGATTTCCAACAGAATAGATAAGAATAGAATAGAATAGAATAGAAATTTATTTTCATATGTACTTTTACATAAAGTGAAAAGTTTCATAATTCGCCACACCACAGTGCCTACATTAATGACAGAAGTCATGCATAATAATAATATCTATTCCTTGGTCACTTTTCACTTTTCTATACATTTGATGATGTCTTATGTATGATTTTATAGCCAGATTGGTCAGATTGAAAAACACCACATCAATGGAACTAGTTCCAGCCAACTACAAGTCTGGAAAAGAATTTCACAGGGCTGCATTTGCCGTGTTCTTCTGCTTTGCTGCCAGTACACGACTAATACAGGAAAACTGCTGGAAATCAGAACACATAGAATTGGATAGGAAAATTCTGATAATAGCTGTTTGGAACATTTAAGAACAGAAAGATGATTCGCCTCATCATTGAAGGACAAGGGGGCCCAGTATTATTTTAAAAGTCGTCTCCAGCTTAAGATGGAAATGAAAAGATTTTGTTTTTTTTTCTCTCAGAGGTTTGTTAGCCTTCGGAATTGTCTCTCCAAGAGACTGATGGAGTCAGGTTCATTGAATATTTTTACAGTTGATTTAGGTTATTGATTGAGAAGAAAGTAAAAGGATATCAAGGTAAGTAGGAAAGGAGTTGATACTGAATCAGATTGGCCACGATTGTATCAAATGGCTCAACAAGCTGAATGATATCCTCCTGCTTCTAATTTATAAGTGTATGAAACTAGTTCTTTAATGAACTAACACAATTTTTTTTGCTTCAAACGATTTTTTTCCTGGAAGCTTACATTATTATCCATCGTGTATAATGACCCAGCCTAAATTGCTTATTTACTGCTAATTCCATATTGCCTAATGTTTGGCTATTTCACGGTATAAACAATTTGTTCAGTTAAAGTTTATTAATTTATTTTATAATTTTAATTATATATGTGGGTCACTTTGAAGGCAACTCCTCTCCAAGATCTGGAATCAGATTCAGATAAATAAAACAAAATGTATATTCCTGTTTAAAGAGCTGAAGAATGGACAAGCAAAAATATTGCTCTGATCATTTAGGAAAAAGCATTTTCATAATCAGCTCATTCTCTGATTGGTGAACTGGAATGACCAAAGTGACAGGGCAGATCACTGACATTATATTTGTTGCATCAGTAAAGTGCCAAAGGATGTAGGGAAGACATAAGAACATTGGGAAGAAATTTCCTATTTGTAGTTGAAGTGTTTTGACAAGTAAGTTTCATGGCACCTGGTCTGCCATGGCTCACAGCAACTTTTCACACGCAGTCTTCTGCTCATCACCTTATTAATTATGCATCCAGGCTCTTGGGTGTCTTTCTCAGGGAAACATGAAGTAAAAGAGTATTCACGCCACCTGCACCATGTTTAAAGCCCAGATGCTTGCCACTTCAGACACTGCTAACGAGGGACTGTGCTGCTGGAATCTCTATAGTCAGGTCATGGCCAACAGGAAAGGAAAGCTTGCTTCTTGCCTTACAGACAGGGGCCTAGAGGTGTTGGTGAATGGGATGGCAGAGACGAAGGCAATCCTTTCTCCAGCTGATTCCCACAGTGTGCCACATCACGAGACAGATCAAGCCTGGGCACAAATTGCAGCCTGGGTGCTGTGACTGGGATAATGCGGGATGCCCAGCAGTGCAGGAAGAACTTGCGACTTCTCTTGGCTGTCTGACACTCACAGAGACACCACTTGCTTTAACTCTGCCACTGCACATGCATCTCACCAAGGCTCATGGACCACAACTCTCACCATTACATGCACAAATCAATGGCTCTCAGCCACCATATCCTGCCAAACTATTAACCCTCCCTGGCCTCTGCACTTCCTAATCACTCACTGGGGATACCTCACCCTCTCCTGCTCATGCGTCACCACGAACTGCTGTTCCATCCACTTCTATTGTACTTAATCCCACCTTTCTGTCTCATTGCAGGAAGGAAAACTGGCCCAGTTCAAGGAAATAGAATCAGATGAGCCCCTGAATGTGGCTGATCTGCTTACTTACTGTGTGCTTCCCATCCTGTCTAAACAATACTCCTTCTTCATCCCAATAAGAACAGCTCCACAATGACATTCACCTGTAGCCACATGCTTGAAGTCCATGTAGGGCAATTGCTGCACAAACTTTTGGCACATTTCAATGTCCATCCCCTTGACTGTTCAGTGCTCCCTACCAGGACAAGCTGCTTTTCTCTGTCTCCAAACTGGAAAAAAAAACAATATGAGCTGCCGTGACTGGCAACCTGTAACTAAGCTGTATACACCCTGTGCACCAAGAAAGCAAAATTAAGTTGACAGAGATTGGCAATCTTCAGACAAGCACTAAGTCAGTGAGTACTAAGAAAGTAGGCTAAGAGCCATAGAAAACACCCTACATAGATGCATGTGTGACCTTGTCTGCAAAGTGACCTGGCAGATGTCCGCAAGTCATAAGTGTCCCTGAGCTCCAAGATAAAGCATCGAAGGGTTGAAATGGTGTGCGAGTTGATCTGAGGGCAGACATGAATGTGTGGTGAGGGTTGTGATTTGCCAATACAAACATGTGGAGAAAGAGTGAAGGCTGAATTGTGGCCTTTGTGCTATTTTAATAAAGTTTGAGCTGATTAAAATAAAAATGTGTTACTACTTCCATTAATATCACAGATAAATAAATACCACATGAACATAGTAGTCATTAATCTATTATTAATGCCAGCAGTAATTTCTAACCTACAGTACATAGTAGTACATTTAGCCAATACACAATGATGAATGATGCAATAATTTTGAATGAATTTGACAATATGACTATGAACCCCTATCCAGCAGTTCATACTTGCACTGAAAAAATACATTTTAATTAGATTTATTCAGTCTCCATTATGGCACTGCGTAGCAGCAAGGCGTATGTGTCATGCATGACAAATAAATCCAGCCAAACTCAAAATTCAAATCTATCCAACTGGAAAAGAATTGATTGAGCTAAGCCAAATCCAAACCTTTCTGCTTCAGTTGGAATTTAGCTCTGCCTTTTTTCTTTTCTCCAAAGCCTCAAAAGACCATGAACTGTCTATTAAATATGACAAAACCCTTGATATATCTAAAGACTTAATCCTGGTTTGATTGGTTGCTTCAATGTCTGCCATCAGCAAATATTTGGATTCAAGCAAACTAAATTTCGATACATGAGCTGACTGGTTCAAGCCAAAATGTTCATCTATAATTCATCTGTTTTAAAACACATGGGAGTCATTTATTTTTCCCTCTCAATGTTCTCCACTCCTCTTCAAAATGTACAGAGTTACAATGAGATACGATTCCATGGGTATTCATTCCCTTTCACCAGCTTATCCCAAGTTGTAATTTTATTATGGGTGAATGCAGACAGTGCTAGAAGGCCAAAAAGCTAACGAAAATTGGAGGAAATTCTCAGCAGGTCAGGCAGTATCTGTAGGAATAGAATTACAGTTAAGCTTTTGGTTCATTTACCTTGTACCAGAACTGGGAAAAGTTAGTGATGCAGTAAGTTTTGAGCAAAGGAGAGGGTAGAGCAAAGACAAATGTTAGGTCTGTGAAAAGCATGAGGAGAGATTGAATGTTAGAAGAGTTAGTCTTAAGGAGCCAAAGGGAATAGTGATGTGGTGAAAAGAAACAAAGAAATATAGGGTGTCCCTAGAACAGGTGTGCTGCTGTCTGAAAGCAAAAATAGGAGAAAAACTGAAACATGCAGTGAAAAGGAAACAAAATGGAGGACAGCGCTTATGATCTGAAATTGTTGATTTCATTATTGAGTCTGAACGCTGTAAAGTGCTTCATTGAAAGATGGGATGTTATTCCTAAAATGTATGTTGTTTTTCACTGGAACAGGGCAAAGTCGAGGAAAAATAATTTAGTGTCACAGCAAGGTACAGAATTAAAATGACAGGTCACCAGAAACTCAGGGTCATCCCAGTCTACTGAAAATAGGACAAATGGTCCCTTAATCTGTGTTCAGTCTCCCAAACATACTGGAGACCACATTGTGATCAGCAAATAAAGTATACCAAGTTAAAAATAAGTAGCTGTTACATTAGAAAGAACATTTTGGACTTTGGACAGTCTGTTCCCAAAGGCAGCAGAGAGCTTTACACAGGACACTGAGCAGAAGAGTTCTCAATAGGAGATCTTACCCAGTAAGGGTCTTCAGGGAGCCATTCACCTATCACTACCTCAATCAGTTAAGTGTCTGCAGTGCCTTTGTTTTACCCAGGAGATGGACACAGGATTGTGTTGTATTCCCAAAGCTGCAGCTGCAGTGCAGGATGGGAGCAGTCTGACCAGCACCCATCAAGGTCACACAAGATCCCAATTTTACATCTCAGGATCATTCCAGCTGGCAACATGGCCAACATCTCATGGCTGTTTATGCAATGCTCCATCTGGGAACTATCAATCTCAGGAGCAGGAATTTCACCAATTGAATCATGCTAATACTTTTTCATAGAAGTGGTATTTCCTTTTTTGAAAATTATTTATTGCTAATCCATTAAAACTTGGGTTATGGGATTAACAACCCCCACTCCCAAAACCAATGTGGTGCAAGTCTCAGGAAAAGTGGTGCAAGTAGAAGCAGAGAGCAGTCAAGTTGGCCAGATTCTTTTCTCTGCCCATTCCTGAATACTGTTGATGAAATTACTGCCAAGCACAAGACCGGGGATCTTATCAAAAGACCAAACAGTGACGTCCAATAAATAATGCATGAACACCATGACAATTAGCTGAAACATTACGAGATGTTCATCCTACCATTCAGTCCAAGGTAAATAGGATTAGCTAATGGAGGTGCCTCCAAACCCATTGCAAAATGATTGGATCAGGAGCATCACCATACTGTAAATATTATTCTGATTCAACTGCCTTAATCTATTGGGAACAGCACTTTCCTACAGCATATGTAGGTTGGCAAAGATTATTGCAAGATTTAAGCTGAACCAGGGTTTGACATTTTGTAGCAAAAAGGCCTCTAATTCCACTAGGATTACAAAACATGTTTCTTTGCCATGTGGAATTGCATGATGGGAGGAAATTAGGTTACAGTGAAATTTAGACAGATGAGGTCATTCCTGCCAATCTCTTTTGATGTCTACATAGAAAGAAGCAGAGACAAGAAACACTCAGTCATATCTTATGGAAAGTTAAAGAACAGAGCAAAAGAATGGAGAGATTGTGTGACTAGCTAACCAACCAAAGTGCTCCAGTTTTGCAATATCATTAGCCAGTTCTCCATCTGTGATGTCACAAATTACAGGAAAAGAATTGAAATTGGACTTACCAAAATAGAGAAATTCTATTCAGTTACCAAAAGAAAATTGAGTGCCACAGACTACTCAAACCTGACATATTCATGTTTACAGAATTATACCATTTATCCAATATACTATCGTCATCACCATCCAACAAGTGGTGCCACATTGATATCGGGGATCAAAATGTCATTCTTTTGTGAGGCCTTTTCCTGAGACTTTCTCAAAGGTTACTTCTTTTGGCTTTCAGGGGCTTTTCATTTTCTTTACCTTCTTTATTCAGTCATGCAGTCACATTCTGAATTTGTATTGATTTCTTTTGTAAGGTATCTTTCTTTGAATAGATAACACAAATAACCATTGTATCGATATTATTAAATCCTTTAATTTGGAATCAATAAATAGGATGTTTTGTTACTTTGTGAAAAGTTAAGTTTCTTATGCTCCATTTCCAAAATTAAAATTCTAACTACTTGGCACAAAGTAACTTGTAGATATTGAGTCTCAGGTCTGCCACTTTTGAAAATTAATTGCAAGCAATTTGCACTCTCCGTCTTTCTCTGCTATTTTTCCGCCAAGTTCAAGTTTTATTCCTCTCAATGCTGCTACTTAAAGTGAGTGCTGACAAAATCATCAGCTTAGATTAAATACAATAAGGGGAATACATACAAATATATTTCTGTGATTTTATTTCCAAGCTAGTACAACTGCTTGTATGATCATCTGTTCTTTAATGAGACATAAATTGAAGCCTCAAAGTATAGAAGTATCTTCATTGTTTTAAAGATATAAATCACTTTATGGAGGTGATTGACTCACTAACCAAACTATCCAGTTGTGGACAGTCCTGATGGATTTCATCCTATGGTCATAAAAGAAGTGGCTAGTGAGACAATTAATATGTTGGTTTTAGTTCTCCAAAATTTCCTAGATTCAGGGAAGGTTCCATTAGATTGGAAAATAATGAATGCAATTCTTCTATTCAAAATGGCTGACAGAAAGCAGCAAAATAAAGCCCAGTTAATTTAATACCTGCCACAGGGAAATGTTAGTCGCTACTATTAAAGATGTTAGACAAAGGAAGAAAGAAAATTCCTAGGTAATCCAGTAATGTTTTATGAAAGGAAAATCATATCTAATCAATTTAGTGGAAGTATTTGAGCTGCAGATAAAAGATTTATTATACTTAGATTTCCAGAAAGCATCGATAAGGTGACACATCAAAGGTTATTGTGGAAAATAAAATCTCCTAGCACATTATATTGGCATGGAAAGGAGATTAGTTAGCTGACAGGAGACAGAGATTATGAATAAATGAGCCAATTTTGCACTGGCAAAATGTGATGGGTGGTGTACCACAGGGATGAGTGCTGGGGCCATAACTATTCACAATTTATATAAATGACTCGGGTAAAGGATACGAAGGTATGGTCACTAAATTTGCTGATGACATAAAGATAAGTAGGAAGTTGTGAAAAAGACACAAGGAGGTTAGGTTAAAAGAATGGGAAATGATCTGACAAACGGAGTATTGTGGAAATATGAAATTTTTCATTTTGGTAGGAAGAATAAAAAAAGAAGCATATTGTCCACATGGTGAGAGATAACAGAGCCCTGTGGTGCAGAGGGATGAAGTATGAAGGGACATCAAATAACTAGGAAAACGAATAGAATGTTATCATTTATAATGAGGGGTATTGAATACAGAAGTAAGGGATTTATACTTCAGTTATACAGGGCATTGGTGAGACCACATCTGGAGTACTGGGTACATTATCGGACTCCTTATTTAAGAAAGGATGTAAATGCATTGGAAGCAATTCAGAGAAGGTTTATTAGACTAATACCTGGAATGGGTGCACTATCTTGTAAGGAAACATTGTATAGGCCAGGCTTCTATTCATTGGCATTTTAAAAAGTAAGAAACTTATAAGATCCTGAGGGATCTTGACAGGGTGGATGTGGAGAGGATGTTTCCTGTTGTGGGAGTACTTAGAACTAGGGATTATAGTTTAAAAATAAGACAGCACTCAGGAATAAGGAGTTTCTTTTTCTCACACAGTGGTTTTGAACCTATTTCCTCAAAAGGTGGTGGAATCAGAATCTTTGAATATTTTCTAAAGCAGCGGTAGTCAGATTGTTGATAATAAGGGGGTGAAAGATTATTGACAGAGGTGGGAATGAGGAATTCAAACTAAGCTGACGGAACTTAATTTTGTGCACCTCATTTTCTCCTTAGGCATTTCAAAGTGTTCAGAACTCCACACTGAGTTCAACACCTTCAAAACATGAGTATTGTCCTCCATTGGATTATTCCACCTCTCATGTGTTGTTTGTCTCTTGTTGGCTTTGATCTCAGCAAAGCTGACCTACTTTCATCAATTCAAACTTACCATTAATACCTATTTTACAACTCAATCGCTTCTTTACCACCAATAGCATTCCTTTTGTCTTTTTGCTCTAGGCACCCTCATCATCTGTTCCACTTCCTCCTCTTCCCCTTTTGCTAACAGCATAAAAACCATCATTTTCTTCAATTCTGATTACTTGGACTCAAAAAGTTAACTAAGTTACACTCTCTACACAGATGTTGCCAGGGCTGCTCAGTTTCTCTAGTGTTTTCTCTTTTTAAAATTTCAAATGCCCACTTTTGCAGTCATTTGTTTTCATTGGATATGACAGAACTGGTCCAAACTTGTCTTCTATTCCTGAAAATGTAACTCCTGCTTCGACCAATCCCATAATTTTCAAGTTTTACTGTTTTTGTCATTGGCTTTTCCATAATGAGCAATGAGCTGGTGGTGGAAGCAGATTGAATAGTATCATTCAAAAGTGAATTCAATAAATTATTCAAGGGAAAGAGAATACATGATTATTTAAGACATCAGGCAAGGCTGTGACAGGCAAGATGTCTCCTGCTTACACTGTTTTTGTATGCAGTTAATCGAGGGCATATCCAATATCCCCAGTGACTCTCTATTGCAGTAACACTGTCATAGCAGATGTGTAAATCAGTCCATTAGACAGCATGCTGCTATCATGTCAAAGAGCAGTCACAATTACTCCCCAATTTCCCCTTGTTTTCTTAAAGACTGCGAGGGGTTATGGATCCATGAGTACAGGTTGCCCTCTGGTGGCCATACATAGCCTTGAATGTAGAAAAATATGAGAATGGGATTTACAAGCAGGTTCATAATCCAATCACACTCACAAAATGCCTGAATGCACAAAAATTAAGATTAGCATTTCATCTGGGATCACCATTGCTGTAACTGTTTTCTTAATAATTTGGTTCTGATTCCTTGACAAGTAATCTTAGATAATTAAATTAAATGTTGGTTTCCAACTCCTGTTTTGGTTTTAGTGAGATTTAATATTCATAGAATGGAAAAACAATTTAGTAGCAGACCACTAGAAATGGATAAATGTAGTTCCCAGCATTTTCACATGTGGATCCAATGGACAGCGAAGATTATGAAATGGTAGAGCATGCTATTACAATTTTATCCCTGAAGCATAAAGTGGGATTATGGAAAGTTAGATATAATACTAGAGTGAGTGATACTTTAAATTATGGATAGATGGAAAAGAATGGTTCTGATTATAGAGGACTGAATCATATTAAAGAATCAGATAGGGAAACAAATCCCACTGGATAATTTAGGAACATCAGAACTTGGGAATGGGACAGGAATAGACCATTTTGCCCCTTGAGCATGCACCGTCATTCAACTAGATCATGGCTAATCGACTACCTCAGAACCATTTTCCCATATTATTCCTATATTCATTGATGTCTTTAAAAACATAAGAATATAGGAACTAGGAGCAGGAGTAGGTAATTCAGCCTCTCGAGCCTGGCTGATCATGGCTGATTTCATCTTGGCCTCAACTCCACTTTCTGCCCACTGTCCTTAGCCCTTCAACCCATTACTAATTAAAAATCTGCTTATTTCCTATTTAAGTTGACTAAATGACCTGCATCAACCACACACTAGGGTAGTGAATTCCACTGATTCATAATTCTTTGAGAGAAGTAAATTCTCCTCATCTCTGTAAAATAGAGAAATCTATCAATCTCTGTCTTGAAGAAACTTGATAGCTGACCCTCCATAGATGTAATTATGTAAGGGATATAAAGCAGCTAGATAGATAATGCTACTGTTGTGCAACTTTTTGAGTTCCATAAATGGGTAATTACCCACCCTAAACTACCCATCTGATGATTTGCTCACTTAGCTAGATGTTTATCCCTTAGAACGTGAAACTGTATCATCGCAGTTTAGCAGAATACAAAAGGATCTTAATAAAAAGATTAGAGATCTTGCGCATCACAGTACAGAAATTGCTGGGATTGGAAAACAAAAACACAGGCTTATCTTAGGTTAAATATCTGGAAAAAAATCTCATGGCACTTCAGATAATTAAAGTTTGGTACATAGGCTACATTTACCCTAACTTATCAGGTTTGCATCTCTTAAAGTTATAGAGTCATATATCACAGAAGGGGCCAGTCAGCTGATTAAGTTTGTGCCGGTCTATCTATAGTGATCCCACTTTCCAGCTTTGGGCCCATACACTTGAATGAAAGGCATTCCATGGCATGAGGCAACCTCGAGCAGAATGGAATCTTTACTTGACTTAGATACAGGACTAGTCTCTGGATGAAGAATAAGTGCCCAAGACTCCAAACTCTATCTGTCCTTACGTTACTTGTAAGTATAAACTATAATCCTCCAATAAATCCAGTTGAAATAATTTGCTGACATAAGTTCAATTAAGTCTCTCATTTTATGAGATTTGATCAAATCGGCTCCCTAAAGTTACAGTCCCAGCTTTTCAAACCTATCCGGATGGCTTAAACTGAACCATTTTCTCCACCCTTTCCTTCATATCCCCTATGATGTGAGGGGACCAAAACCGGGCGTAGTATTCTAAATGAGCCTTAATCAAGGTTTTGTATGAGGAAACATTGTATGCTTTGTTTGGATAAAACCATAAAGCTTTAAATAAAGTTCTACAGAGTAATGCGCTGTGATACCTAGATTGTTTTCTTTCACAAAATAAAAACCAAAAGAACTGCGGATGCTGTAAATCAGGAACAAAAACAAAGTTGCTGGAAAAGCTCAGCAGGTCTGGCAGCATCTGTGGAGGAGAAAACAGAGTTAACGTTTCGGGTCCGGTGACCCTTCCTCAGAACTGATTCTGAACTTTGGTTTTGTTTTCTTTCACTCCTGGCTTCAATCCTGTTTCCTGTGGGGTATATGTATATCAAACATTAGAATTGCCCACATGGTTAACTCTATACTTTTCTTGATTAAACATAATTTTCCCAATGTAAATCCATACCAAGATCTGCTTGCAGGGTTTGCCATGCTCCACAGTTCTAACTCTTGCACATAGCTTTGTATCATTCTCAAATCTGTGGGTTATTATCCCAACCCCTATATCTCGATTACTAATGAAGATAGTAAGAAGTAAAGGTTCTTAACATCCATCCCTGTCAGTCACACTTGTAACCAACCTCCAAGCTGATCTAAATCAATTAACAACGGCAACTTCTTGTTCAAATGTATTTAGTCAACTCTGAATTCTGTTATGACCTCTGGAACTTATAAGATAGTTTTTAACTGTCTCTGTTAAATGGAACGGTGGAAAGGGGCACAGGATGTCATATGTATTGCATCCAGAGCCAAATCCATGTGACCTAATTACCACAGGAATAAGGGCCCAGACTGAAACCGATTTAAAGTCATGTGTAAACTTTAACAGCTGGACACAGAGAAGGAGGCAGAGAAGGAGGATTCTCAGGGGCAATCAGAATGAGAGTTTGGGGAAAGAGACACACAACAGGCATTGCTATGGACAAAGGAAAAGGATTATTTTAGGGTCAATCATCAAGTGAAGTGCTGGTTGGATTGGATTCCCTGTTCAAGAAAATAAGGATTGTAGAGAGTTAGAAACTAAAGCATTATCGGAGGATATGTTAGCTGAGTAAGGTTTATTCAAGTATGCTTAGAAAATGAAGTGAAAAGCACTTTGTTTTAAAGGACACTGAAAAATGGACCGAGTAAAAAACCAATTCAATGTCAGGAGAAATGTAGAACTTTAACTACAATGTTGTGTATCTACTGAGAACGTGTCAAGGTGTGAGGTTTACAGTTGTATTAAGACGTTAATGGGGAATACATTTTCTAGAGTTTAGTGAAAGTGTTGCTTTCAAAGTAATGTTGAGTCTGATGTTGATTTCAGCTTGTTTGTTACAGGAAAAGTCTTAAAAATGAAATATTGTTCTATGAACCCTTTGTGTTGATCACTGGGAAATGTGTAACTCAATTCAAAAGTTATGGGTCTTATGGAGATCATAACAAACTACTGCAGCAGATCCTATCTTGTAGAATATTTTGTGAGGTACCTTATCAATGATTTTTTTAAAGTATTGGTAGACCTTAGTAATTTTGAAATTTCTTCAAAATCTTCCACAGAAACTGTCATACTTGACCTTCTTTTCCACAAGTCATTTTGTGTTCTTTCCAACAAACTGGTCAAATGGAGACTCTCTTATACTTCCTTTGAGCATCTTATCTATTCCTGATGTGAAGCTAATGGACCCTTAGCCCCTTATTCCTACTCTTTCAAAAAAAAACTGGAACTATAATAAGTTGTTACAGAGATAGTAGGAATGGCCAATGCTGGATCCATTAGCTTCACATCAGGAATAGATAAGATGCCCAAAGGAAGTATA